>NW_016157771.1:42527-64236 GCF_001687245.7 Rhagoletis zephyria | reverse complement strand
TCTCAGTCCTTTACCCACAAAAGCGGCTATAACTTTTTTTTTCTATTCAAAATAGTAAGTGTGGCACCTTTCTGAAATCTTTATTAAATGAGCAATTTTTTTATGTAATGTAAAGTTATAGATCAGTACATTTTTTTTTTCAGCCGAGAAAGTCAAAGTTGGGGAAGAAAATATCAAAAAGTTAAAAATCCAGAAATAGTCCTAATTTTATGATGGTTCCTTAATTTATTTTAACTACATTGCATTTGAGTATGGAGAGGCAACTATCTGGAAGTATTTTACATAAAAAATTTACTAAGTATTGCCCGGTTTGTAGTTGCAGTTAAAGAAAACACATGAAAAGGCACGATTTTTTTTAAATTCGAAAAAATGTAAATATTTCAAAAANAATTTGTTCAGAAATTATTACAGCAAATTTGCATTTATGTTTACTGTATTTTTATACACTCGTATTGTGAATGAACATTAAGCCGTATCACGACATAAGAAAGTAAAAAGTTTAAACCTTATGTGGAGAGAAAATTTTGGGTGTAAACAAATTTTTTATAGGCACCCGCTAAAAACCGCTAAATCGCGTTTTTTGCCATAACTTTCTTATTAGCTACCGGATTTTTTAAATTTATATATCACCGAAAAGGCTTCGTAATTCCAAAATCAGTGAAGGTATACATTAAAACGATTTTGAAGGCCAAAAATGTATGATGGTCAATATAGGTTCAGCGACATGAAGATTTAAAAAATCTGAAGTAAAATAAGAAAGTTATAGCAACCCTGCAGGGAGTGACGTTAGCTTATACCTAACTTTAGTCTGTTTACGCGAACACTAGTGCTAACTATTAACTGTGTATTTTGTTTGAAAAAAGCTAACTACTTTTGTGGGGCGATGGCCGCAAAAAAGTCAGACCTGGATACCTCTGCATTACATGTCAACTAACTTGTAACTAACTACTTTTGGACATAAAATATCAATAAGAAAAACAAAATATTTTTTTGTTTTTTTACTTTTTTATTTACTTATTTATTTACTTTATTTTATTACATTTCATATTTGTTTACATATTCTGCTCTGGGTGGCCCCATATTCGAACACCGTCAGACATAACTTCAAAATGATAGTATAAAATTTCGATCTTCCTTTTATTTGTCCTGAATATGAAAAAGAATCTGCGAAGTTCAGAAAAAAAGTGTATTGAAAGTAATTTTTGTATGAGGATATTTAATAGAAACTTGTAAAGAAAACCAACTCCCGATTGCGTCTGCATGACTCCTGCACGACTTTACAATTCACTTTAAGTTGGTTTTGTCATAGCTAATTAAAAGTGAGGTATTAATCGAAATCTCGCCAAAAAGCTAACTATAAGTTGGTTAGTTTTAACAATTGATAATTTTTCACTGCAGGGAAGAAACGCGATTTAGCGGTTTTTAGCGTGTGGCTATAAAAATTTGTTTCCACCTAAAATTTTCTCTCGACAAAGTGTTTAAACTTTTTTCTTTCATGGTTCGTGATACGGCTAATTGTACATTCATATGTTCATACACAATACAAGTGTATAAGTAAAAATGCAGTAAACATAATTGCAAATTCGCTGTAATAATTTCTGAGCAAATTTATGCATATATATACATATTATTGCTTGATAATTTCCTTTTCTGAGCTTAATTAAGACTCTGTTGGTAATAAAATTAGCATTTAATTCTCTACTAATCACCTGTCGTCCTTTTCTTTGAGGTTCCCCGCTTTATATAAGGTGTTTCTCAAGAATATTGTGCTGCTTCATAGATAAAATACAAAAATATAAGAACTGTGACTGTGATTAACATCTATAAAGCTTTGATGCGAATAGGGTTGCCCATGCAACATACACATGTGCTATGTGACATACATACGTATACGCATTTCCAAAAATGTGTGACATAAGGCGTTTTGCATTGATGATGAACCCGATACAATTTAAAGCGACTGGCATACCGTAAACGGCCAATCCAGTGGCATGTCAGTGCGTTTAGAACCTCATACAGTGAATTGATATGTGAAATAGTTTGAAAATATATAACAAATTAAGTGTTAGCGAGGAATACAAAATAATACTGTGCATAGATACATTCTATTCACTTGACATTCTTTTAACTCTAACAGCCAATTTCAAGAAAGCAATTTAAGTGAAAAGTGATTTTAATTTTTTGAATGTTATTTGGAAATTGACATTGCTGGTGGAACCGGTTGTAAATGTTATACATATACATAATTAACTATTAGAAAATGGTTTTATTTTGTGTTTAACATTTTTAAAGGATATTGAAAAATTAAAAATATTATGTGTGAGCACGGGCATGGCTTTCTGGACTGGCATATTGGCCATTGCTTGCCAAGGGGCGGCCGCTATCAAAAAAATCTTTCTTTTATTAAATTTAATTTGATTTTTATACCCGAGCGCACTTGTTCACAAGGGTATTATAAGTTTGTTCACATTACGCTTGTTTGTAACAGGCAAAACGAATTGAGATAGATATAGACAAATGTATACATTAATGATAAGAATGAAAAGAGAAATCGATTAAGCGGTGACTGTCTGTCCGTCCACCCGTCCGTCTGTGCACACGATAACTCGAGTAAAAATTGAAATATCTTAACGAAACTTGGTACGTGCAATCCTTTCTGATGGTATTGAAAATGGGCAAAATCGGACAATAACCACGCCTACCTACCATATAACGGTAATTTTCAGAAATACGAAAACTGCGTTATTTTTAGTAAGTACTGAAGATTATTCACTCAAAATTGATATTTACAATAAGTTTTAGACGAAAAATAAGAATATTATAAATTTTTGGAAAATTGGCGTAGCCACGCCCACTTATGGTTACATGTATATATCTTTGTAATCGCTGCACGAACTTGGCACAGTGGTTGGCCTTGGGATAACATACGAAATGGTCGAAAATTTTTAAAATCGCACAATTACCACGCCCAAATCCCATATATCTGTAATTTAGAGCAATATGAAATCTTCGATAAATCAGTAAATATTAAAACTAATTTATTCAAAATTGATGCTTGCAACAATTCTTTACCAAGAAATACGTTTATAATAAAATTTTGTAAAATGGGCGTGGCACCGCCCACTCAAGATCCCATATATGTATCTCGGTAACCGTTATACCAATTTCTACCAAATTTGGTATGGTTATTTCGCTTAGCACACAGAAGTAAAACATTGAAAATCATTGAAATTGGACTAAAATTACGGCCGCTTTTCATATAACGGTAAATTTCAGAAATGCTTGAAACTTCCAGTTCGGCTCCGCCGGAACTTAGACTTTCTTACTTGTTTTATTTTATTTTGTTTTTTGTCGGCCGAGGGAACGAACCCTAGACCCATCGAGTAGTAGTACGCACTTCTAACTACTCTACTGCGGAAGCCACCGTGTAAAAACCTTACATTTTCACGATCTGCTTCCAAAAAACCGCTATAGTGCCACCTCAAATAAGCTAAGCTACATTAACCGCTTCAGACTAAATTTGTATATAGGGCACCCTATATAATTGAGTGCTGCATTTGTTTTCGCAGTTGACAATTTTCTTAAAACTTTTGCCAATAACTTTCACTGCTTGTTTGCACAAAACAGACAGCAGTGTACTTAATGTTATTTATAGTAACATATGTTGTTATGTATGTTCATAAATGGAAAGTGTGGAAATTCATATGTACATATGTGAATATGTAATATATGTGTATGTGTAAATAACTTAAATGGCACATTTATGGTCGTAAGTGCATGCTTAAGTGGTTAAAACGAAATAAAAATAAATAACTAAGTATGTTGTAATAAAATCGAACAGGTTGTCGATTAGACTAGCAAAATGCTGTTGACGTTAAAATGGACCACGTGCCATATGCCATATCTTAGAGGTATTTTTACATTATACTCAGTTTGTATCAAAATCTAAAAAAAAATCATAATTTTCGTTGAAATAGCTTGGAATGCCTCTACAGCTTCTTTTGGAAGTTGGAACACAAAAAGATAATAAATGAAAAACCTTCAAAACATTAACTTTAGCTTACAGTGCAGGTGACAGCTTAAGAGGATTGTGATTATCCCTTAAATGTCGCCAGATTGAGGCCGCGTTCGAGCAATGCTCTTCCTCTTCAAAAAATAGTCCATGACACTACAGCAACCCATTAATGTACAGCCCGCGACAAAACGATAGCACGTCAACATTTTGAACAGTTTTGACATTTATCTTTTATTTGTTTAATGTTCATTATTTTGATATAAAACTAGCAGACCCGGCGAACTTCGTCCCGCCCAAAATAAAATTTTTGTACACGGTCAAAAATTTGGGTTTAATTTTTAAACCGCGCTCGGACTACTGCCTTTTTTAATCTTTTTTAGGCTATTTTTTAAACCAGTCAATAGTTTTAAGCAATTTTTAATATATTGTGGCTTAAACTTTAGTCCAAAAAGTTCGTGGTTTAAAAATCAAACCAAAATGTTTTAATTCTAGTTTCTAGGTTTAATATATAGAAAATTTGGTTTAAAATGTAAACCGAAATAGAAAATGTTTGCACACAGCGAAATGTGGTGTTGATTCAAACTCAATATATGAAAAGCAAAGCTGCTTGATACAATTGCTTGCTACTAAAGCTGTCCGGGTTCAATCCCCATCAGACGGAGCATGAAATTTTATTTTTATTTTTTGTATTTTTAATTATGAAAATGTTTGGGTTTAAAATTTAAACCGAACTGTTTAAATTCTAAACCCACCATATGTGCCCTCTTTTTTTAATTTAGAAGGTTTGTATTTGAAACTGAATTTATGTAGTTTGGTCATATATGTAGTCCAAAAAGTTTAAAATTAAAACCGAAATTTTTAACCGTGTATTGAAACATTTTGGTCCAACATTTTCACCAAGAGTTCACGTTCATGATTTTTAGTGACGCATTTGTCTTCTAATATTACGGTTTGGTGGTTGTCAGAAGACATATTTGCCGTCTTAAATAACTTAGCAAAACTGTAATGCATACAAAGATACGTAATAGTTTCAGTGCGTTTGAAAGGCGTCACGTCCCCTTTTCAAATAACCCCAACTTTCTCTAAGAGCATGGGATTGATTTCATATATCTCTATACCATTTTCGAGTAATTTACCATGGGAGGTGCCACGTCCCTTTTTCCAATAGCCCCAACTATCTTGTACATACCAAGTTCCAGTACTCTTCCATGAACACATTCAGAGATATGCAGTATGAAAAACTCGATGTGTATGGGAAGTGCCACGCCTCCCTTTCCGATAACCACAATTTATCTTCATGAGTATGCGTTTGCGCACCAAATTTCAATTTCATTTGACTTATGGTTTTGAAGTTATAGCTGACAAAATTTTCCACGCATATGGGATGTGCCACGCCCCCTTTTACAAACCCATTTATATATAAGCACCTACCATTGATATATCTGCATACTAAATTTCAAGTTAGTGGGACTTATAGTTCCGAAGTTATGGTTGAAAAAAAATTACATGCCTATTGGATGCACTCTTTTCCGAACTGATTTATATATACCCTAATATAAGTTCATACCATTAAAATAGCTGCGTACGAAATTTCAAGTTCAAGCGACTTATAGCTCCGGAGTTATAGCTGATAAAACATTCCAGGTCCATGGGACGTGCCGCTCCCCCTTTTACAAACTCACTTATATATAACCTACTATAAGAACCTACTATAGATACGTCTGCGTACCAAATTTCAATTTCACGTGACATATGATTCCGAATTTTCCACGCCTATGGGATGTTCCACTCAGTTATATATGCCTTACTTAAAGATATGCCTGCACACCAAATTTCAAGTTCTTGGGACTTATGGTTCCCAAGTTATAGCTGATGAAAGGGTCCATGCCTATGGGATGTGCCACGCCCTTTTTTCAAACTCATGTATATATAGCCTACTGTAGGCACCTACCGCAGATATGTCTGCATACCTAATTTCAATTTAATGTGACTGATGGTTGTGAAATTGTAGCTGATAAAAATTTCCACCCCTAAGGGATGTGCCACGCCCCTTTTACAAACCCCTTTATATATACTTTACTGTAAGCACCTACCATAGTTATATCTGCATACCAAATTTCAAGTTCATGTAGCTTATAGTTCCGGAGTTATAGCTGATAAAATATTCCTATGGGATATGCTACGCCCACTTTTACAACCTCATTCATATATACCCTACTATAAGCACCTACCATATGTATCACTGAATAACAAATTTCAAGTTCATATGACTTATAGTTTCGGATTTATAGCTGATAAAATATTCCACGCCTATTGGATGTGCCACGCCTACTTCTACAATCTCATTTATTTATACCATACTATAAGCACCTACCATATATATCACTGTATACCAAATTTCAAGTTCATGTGACTTATGGCTCCGAAGTTATGATTGATAACAAATTTCACGCCTATGGAATGTGCCACGCCCACTTTTACAAAGTCATTTATATATACTCTACTGTAAGCCATATATATGACTGCATACCAAATTTCAAGTTCATGTGACTTATAGTTTCGAAGTTATGGCTGATTAAAAATTTCACGGCCAGTAATTCAAAAATGATTTAGAAAATTCAGAGAAATATGCTTACTTAGGGTTTACACCGGACAATACTGTCATGACAATGAAGATATACGTATTAGTTGTCAAAATTGTTGCAATGGANGAAAGGGTCCATGCCTATGGGATGTGCCACGCCCTTTTTTCAAACTCATGTATATATAGCCTACTGTAGGCACCTACCGCAGATATGTCTGCATACCTAATTTCAATTTAATGTGACTGATGGTTGTGAAATTGTAGCTGATAAAAATTTCCACCCCTAAGGGATGTGCCACGCCCCTTTTACAAACCCCTTTATATATACTTTACTGTAAGCACCTACCATAGTTATATCTGCATACCAAATTTCAAGTTCATGTAGCTTATAGTTCCGGAGTTATAGCTGATAAAATATTCCTATGGGATATGCTACGCCCACTTTTACAACCTCATTCATATATACCCTACTATAAGCACCTACCATATGTATCACTGAATAACAAATTTCAAGTTCATATGACTTATAGTTTCGGATTTATAGCTGATAAAATATTCCACGCCTATTGGATGTGCCACGCCTACTTCTACAATCTCATTTATTTATACCATACTATAAGCACCTACCATATATATCACTGTATACCAAATTTCAAGTTCATGTGACTTATGGCTCCGAAGTTATGATTGATAACAAATTTCACGCCTATGGAATGTGCCACGCCCACTTTTACAAAGTCATTTATATATACTCTACTGTAAGCCATATATATGACTGCATACCAAATTTCAAGTTCATGTGACTTATAGTTTCGAAGTTATGGCTGATTAAAAATTTCACGGCCAGTAATTCAAAAATGATTTAGAAAATTCAGAGAAATATGCTTACTTAGGGTTTACACCGGACAATACTGTCATGACAATGAAGATATACGTATTAGTTGTCAAAATTGTTGCAATGGAATAGTGTGCATGTATTGCTATTGTCATGACAGTATTGTCCGGTGTAAACCCTAAGTTAGAGAAGAAGTATGGGCATAAAATTAATGAGGAAAGCCTGTAGAATTTAAACAGATTCAAGTCTCTGGCGCAGAAGGGCTGGTAAATATTGAAAATGTCATTTAAAAATTGTATCCTTGAATTTTCGAAATATTTTGTTTTGTTACATCTTTTTGAAAAAATTACATGCTAAGGCTTATATAAACTCCTCGAATCTCGTTCTTCTAACTTAGTCAGCTTAAAAATTACCTATTCGTCCTTGTGAATCCAAAAAATTAAAATTTTTTAAATTCTAAAGAAATTTCTTATTGCATTTGTGGGCCATATTTTTATTCTTATTTGTGAATTTTTTTTAATAATTTTGGGAATTAATCATATCTTTGCAATTAAAAAGTCCTTAAAAATAAATCCTGCGGTCAGAAAAAAAAGTAAAAAACGCCACTTTAAATAAAAAATAGGTTTCAAACCCATTTATTTATTATTTACTTCATGGTAGGAGAGCTTCTCAAACAATATAGAAGGAATTTTTTTGATTCAAGTTGTTGAAAAGTAATGAATATCTAAATCCCGGGACTAATCCCGGGATTGTGACAACGTCATACCGAAAATCTCGGGATTGGAAAAAGCCGAAAAATTAACATCCCTAATACGTACATATGTATGCAACGCGTAACCTCCGAAAATTTAACTGAATTCTATTATGTTTTGAGTTAGTACGAACAACGAAAACGGCTATTAAAGAAAAAGTGCCAAAACGGGCCAAAATGTCGCTGGCTTAATTAGTTGTACACAACTGTATATAATTTCAATTATGAACGCTATTTTGTTGGACATTTGTTTATATACAGTATTGACAAACACATACTAAAATATGTATTGCAAATTCATATACAGACTTAGTTTTAGGAGGAAATAGATTAACAACGAAAGTGCCGAAAGTAAGCAAACCAAGAATCTTGGATTCACTCTTATTTTTGTGTTCAAAATTTACTTGAATAAATTCAGGCACATGCAGAAAAAAAAATATCCAGTGGCTTTGAGCCACGTAATTCTGCAGATGAAAATATCCTGAATTAAAATAAATATTCATCAATTAATTAATTTTTATTCCAGGAGGATGCAAATCGTGGCAAACCTAACTGGGAGCACTTGTCCGATGATCTGCATGTATTGATCACTGTGGAGGATACAGAGAATCGTGCCAAAGTCAAATTAGCGCAGGCGGTCGGCGAAGTTCAAAAGCTTCTCGTACCGGTGAGTATAACGTCTTATGCGGAATGTGAAATACGCGCAGCTGAAAAGTTGTTGAGTTGAAATATTTACGAGCAAGTAAAATAATTTTGTCGTTTACTGAAAACTTTCCACTTTTCTATATACATATTTATTAAAACCAAATCCCATTAATGATTTACATACTTATACATACGCGTGGCTACAATTAAATAAAATCAGAAAATAACTTCAATAATGTTTTAATATTATAACAAAGAGAATTGCAGAAACTGCTAGCTATATTAGCACATATGTATGTTTAGATGCCCATAAGTATCTGTAAAGCAAAAAGAAAATAGTTCCAAAATTTGGAATTTAAGTGTCCTACTTAAGCCGGGATCACACAGGTGGGGTTTTATATTTAGCGGAACTCATTCTCGATACAAATTTCTAAGCACCACTCGGTCACTGCCAAAATGTACAAACCTGTACAAATGTTCAAATCGTGTCATCCCTACTTTAGACTATTTCTTCTTTGTGAGCCTTGTTTGCAGCGAACTAGCGAATTTAAAATGACGCTCTAATAGGTGTCGGTTTACTCCATTCCGCATATTCTACTTACGTACTAGAATATGCATCCGAGAATGAGACTGCAAAAACGTCGTCGAAATACTTGGGTGGTTCACAAGAAGTCATATCTTGACTTGATTGATTCACAGTATTCACAAGACAAGTTAAAACTTATGCCATCTTGTTTATCACGTGACTACTTATACCGATTAGTGTTTTTTTTTTAATTACTTCATCTCTCCAATACGGATTTCTTCATAAACCCAATAATCTTGGCATTCTAATTAGAATAATTACAAATCAGCTGAATTACCTAAACAGTTTTACAGAATTTTTAGAACTAGTTTTCGATTTGTAGCCGAAACTTGGAATTTTTACATACACTTGTTTGTACATATGTATTTGCATACATATGCCCACGCCGGTCGTAGCAGGTAATAGGAATGGCCTCTATGAAGGAAAGATGGAGGAGGACTAGTCTTCACTTGATCTTCCTTTTGGCTCAGTTGGCACGGGGGAGAAGCTAACTGACATGCTTTAATCGTCATAGCCAACGCCACAAAGGAAGCAGAAAATAGGCATATGTATGTGATATTGTGGCATGGTTTTTGTGATTCTCCAATTGCGTGCGCGTGCTCTTTTATCCATAATCTGATTAATCAAAATAATTGTTTTTGTATACATAAGCATATCATGTTTACATACCACACATAATATTTACAAATTGCATAACCAGCCCGTTAAAACACGAAATCAACCAAACATGTCAAAATTACAAATTTTTAATACTGAATTTATCTAATAATTTTCTTTTGTGTATTAAAATTCACGACTACATTAATGTTTGTACTAACAGCAAGCTGAAGGCGAAGATGAACTTAAAAAACGTCAACTCATGGAATTAGCTATAATTAATGGCACTTATAGGGATACGTCTGCGAAAAATGCTATTCCAGGTATGTTACACTCACTCTCCCGATTATTAATTGATTCTTTTATTAATATACAAACATACATATTTTTTTTTAAATTAAAAAACTTTGAATAACAATTACTACTGGTACTGATGCCCAAATACACACATAATTGTAAAATATAACCTTTGAAAAAAAACCGTTAAGACCGCTATTACCCTTCTAAAGCACCATAAATAAAATAATGTTAACTAAATAGGCTTTATTATTATTACATTATAAAGGTAAATGCCTTACGTAGATACATAGAACTTCGCATATTTATATAAGTGCGTAAATTCGCACAACGCTGCTTATCACTGCCTTGGTACGTTTGGTTTGGTTGATAGTAGCGTCGCCAGTACATATGTGGTAGGGTAGGTCTGGCCATAAGACCAATGCATAGATAGAAACTTCGATACGATTTCCCCTGGAATGGTTTTCGCAAATAATTTGGATTCGTTGATAAAAATGTTTATATCTAGAATAGCATACCAGTGGCTGAATAAATGCAGATATACTAAAGGATCGTTTTTCATCATGTGTTTTGCTCTATTCGGGATCACTACGACAAGTTGGGGCTAGATGGTAAATGTGTATCTTCTAAACACAATGTGGCGCAAAATTAATCACCACCCTTCTTCTGAATCACTTATTTCTCTTGGGGCTGCTCGAAGTCGCCGGTTTATGCCAACAAGGAGACTATTCGACAGGAAGGCGGAAATATTGAGGAAAGTCATGGAAAATGCGACGAAACGGGCACTAATGTGTATCAACCAATCCGCAGGGCCTGGGTTCAAGCCAGGTTCAACTCAACATCAAAAATAAAATAAATATAATAATGTAAAAAAAATATTTTTAAAAACAAGCTTTTATTTAACATGTACAATCAAAGGAATAAAATAAAGTAGTGCAATAAAAGATTTTTTAGCAAGAAAAATTTGTCACAACTGCGCTAAAAAGAATAAAATAAAATAAGTTAAGGTCTCGTTAAAGTTACTAAAAGCCATTTAGTGAAAGGAGTTATTCAAACTCTAATGAAAATTACTAATAATTTGTACTAATTTACTTCGTTTTTAAAAAAGTTTGCCGCGCGAATAGCAAACCGGCATTTAAATATCTGCATATATACATATAAATACCTAACCAATTATGCATGTTCGCTGAATTCGCCAACAAGCTTTTTTAATAATGAAGTAAATTAGTACAAATTATTAGTAATTTTCATTAGAGTTTGAATAACTCCTTTCACTAAATGGCTTTTAGTAACTTTAACGAGACCTTAACTGATTTTATTTGATTAATTTTAGTGCAGTTTTGACAAAATTTTCTTGCTAAAAAATCTTTTGTTACACTAATTTATTTTACTTCTTTGATTGTACATGTTAAATAAAAGCTTGTTTTTAAAAATATTTTTTTTACATTATTATATTTATTTTATTTTTGATGTTGAGTTGAACCTGGCTTGAACCCAGGCCCTGCGGATTGGTTGATACACATTAGTGCCCGTTTCGTCGCATTTTCCATGACTTTCCTCAATATTTCCGCCTTCCTGTCGAANATTTTGTATGAAAATATTATTTTTAAATACGAACATTTTTAAACGATAATCAAATATAAAGTATTCATTTTTACTATGCATTATTTCCCTCAGTGTAGATCCATAAAAATGTATTCTTCGTAAGTCACATAGCCGAATCTCGATATTACGTATACTATTTGACTTGTTTTTGAAACGCTATCTGACTGAAACAAGATTTCATATAGTTCAAGTTCCTCAACTTCAGGCCAGAACAGCCATTGATCGGGATGGCATACCCCTGAGTATTTACGCTGCTGCTCAAGTCACCGAATTCGCCAAATTTGGCTATTCCCTTTACACTGAAGATTTACCATTTGGGTAGAATAAATTGATAATTGGAATTACTCTGGTAATAATTGATTGACAGTAAATTGATCCATAGCAAATAGCAATTGGGACCATGTCAAATCGTGGAGCTGTAGTTTCCCAGCGCGAAATATTTAGCCCATTAGGTTAGGTTATTGTGGTTGTCCGTATTTGAACCTTTTCCTTGGCTGCAGAGATCAGGTAGAATTCCTATACTGTCAGAACACCCACCAACAGCGAGACTTGCGGGGTGTCAAGTGCAAGTAGCTCTTTGGCTCTCTGCTTCCTTCCTCCAATCACCCCACCCAATCCAATGAGGTAGAAAAGATGCTACTAAGTAGGAGTCATTTTGGAGACGTAGTACTTTGTGTGGTCAGGGACGAAAAAAATGCGTCTCTCCGGTTTCTAAGTAGGTCGTCTATCGTTACTATGCATTCGTGTATTTCAATAAGTATTGAAATATTAATAGTAGTTAATTATTTATAATTCTATGAGTAAAATTGCTTACATATTTATTTTATTAAAAAAAAAATACTTATTTTCCTTACCATCTAAATTTTTTATATTTTTTCTGTTTTTTCTCGTTCACTCTTCCATTGACAACTGCAGCCTGCGAGGAGGAATGGCGCCGTGTGATTGCTGCATCGGCTGAGAGTCGCCTACTTGCGCCAGCACTACCTGGCTTGGCACAACAGATACGCGCCCCACAAGCCACCACCCTGGGTGCTCCGTTGATACTTTCGCAACGCATGACCGTGCCCACGACAGCGGCGAGCATACTGTCCGGCCAAGCTGCGCCCGCTGCCTTCGAGAATCCTGCACATGGCATGATATTCGCACCATACGGCGATTATGCGAATTATGCTGCACTCGCTGGCAATCCTTTGCTGACGGAATACGCAGATCATAGCGGTGGGTTGTTTGCTAGATAAACATTTTTCATACTCTTCTTATCAACTTTTACTATTTTAATAATTAATTAATTCATTCATTGACGATTAATCGAATTTGCAATATAATTTTTTATTATGTTTTTTGTTACCGTTATATATTTATGTTTTTTTTTACAACTATAGCTTTGTGTTTTTTTACCAAAAGAAATACAAAATTTATTCTTAGTCGTAGAAGAACAGAAAATGCAAAAATTTATATATACATACATGCGTACATACTTACATATGTATGTATACATTTTACATAAATATAAACATTAACAAACAGCAAAGAACATTTTAAAACGTCACATAGTTAAGCGTAGACGCGTTTGGATAATATAATAACGATTAAGCTCTAATAATAAAGTTAATACATATAATGAAATGTAGGCTTTCTTTCTGGAAATGCGCGCAATAATATCACAACATACAATTATCATACTCGTATACATACATACATACATATGTACAATACATACTTACAATTATCAATCGCATATGCACACCAGCAACAACAAATTACTACAGCACATCTTTGCAAAAGCTACTTAATTAACTTCTTAAATAATTTTAAATTAGTTTAGTTGAGGTTTACGGAGTTAGCTGGGTGCAAAACCCTATCGGATAAGGTATAAATAGATATATAGTTAGTATAACTATTATTTGAGAAAAATGTAGGTAGTATCAGTCAATATACAATATGAATGCAATTAATTCGGCAGAAAGGTAAGAGAACGTGTTTTGTAGATGAGGTCACTTTGAGATTAGTTAGGTCGTCGAAAGTATTAAAGTTATTTTAAAACATACAGCCATACATGCGTACTTATGTACTTAAGAGTCTACTCAAAAGAATCCCGTAGGAGAAACATACCGTGTTCTAGAGTGAAAGATCGACCTATCTCGGCAGCCAGTTCGAAACACCCTCTCTCAGAATTAGGTTCAAAAATGCCCTATCTCAGCAGAAGATACATTGAAAATGTGCTAAGATGGGGCGTTTTTGAATCGGCAGGTGAGATGCGGCGTTTTTCAATCAAATTCTGAAGTAGGGCGCTCTTTAAAAGTTTTCTGAGATAGAGCGTTTTCGAACTGACTGCCGAGATAGGTCGATATTCCACTCAAGTATCGATATGTAGTTAGAAATGATAAAGTTATGCAAGTGAAAAATTTAATATTCGATTATTTATGCAGCTGAATAAGGTGTACCGTATTAAGCAAGTGCATCGGAAAATAAAAATTTTTCTTAAAGTAAAAGAAACAACTAATTTACCGTGTGCATTTCCATGTCTTCTTTCTTGACTGATTCGGCGTTAACTTTATCATGGTTCCATTTTGAATTGATATAAAAGCCAGAAAGCACAAATTAAAAAGGAAAGAACAGCAGTGTGTGAACCAACATAAGGGCACCAAAAGCGGCATTAAGAAAATGTACAGTATTTCCAGCATAAGATCTCCTTTTAATGACACTGTTTGGAACATTATTATCAAGTTGAACAGTAATTATTCCGATACATTTACATATGTCGCACACCGTCTTCAAAAGAGTCACAACTCAAAATTTGGCATTTTTGAAATATGTACAGAGCTTTTATTTACCTTTCAGCAAAAGCCAGAGCAAATTTTCGTTATAAACCTAAGGTAAAGTCTCACTTGCCCATATGATTAGCATGTGCTACGAAATTGGTTTTTCGCATTTTCTGACGAACGTATTATTTTGAGTTGTGACTCTTTTGAAGACGGTGTGCGATGTACATATATATCCCGCTCTCTTTAATTGGCATTTGTTTTGTACGATTGTAATTTCGTTTTCGTTTATGATCACAAAAAAGAATCTTAATTTACTCGAAAATTCTCTACATGAAACCTTTTCAAATTTTATCGTAATTAGAAACTCTCAAGTGGAGCTTTACAGATTGTATTTATTGTAGTGAATATTCAAATCTATACCATCTATTTATGTGGAGAACATGAGTCAGGAACCACATTATTGAAAATTAAATGATAAGAATATGTTATACACCGATCTGTACATAGAATATACCTTTGCCTCGATAACGATAAGCGTTGAAATCGTTTAAACTCAAAAGGAAAAGCATAAGTTATTACAGCTCCAAGTATTGTTTAGCAATGCGATTGTTTAATATGGTTCACCCTGTGGAATACTCTTAAAATCGGTTTAAACTCATTTATAGACCAAATCCTTCTAGGCGGAAGTAGATTTCATAACCGCAGTTATTTACGTATATATTTCAATGTTATGCTCTCTTTGTTTTCCGTTTTGCTTGCATTTAATATACACTATGAACCCAGTTTCATATCTGAATCAGTATGCAAAAAAGCTTGTGAATATATGTACTTATTTCTTGTTTGTTATATACTTACTTATTATTTTTATTTTTTTTGTTTATTGATAGTTTATTGTGTTTGTACATGGAAGTGTATGTATATAAGATTAGTAATTAACAGCACTTAATTTTTTATACTTGTCATTTATGTGCCATTTAGAACACTGTAGGGTCGGTAACAAATGCAACTCTGCTTTAGTGAAAATGAGTTTAGAACAATAGTGAGTTATGTACATATATGTATAATGTATGACGGAGGATGATCAAAATCTACTTACCAGATTTTTTTTATGGAAAAATAGTTTTTGCTATCCACTCGCTTTTTGCTTTAGGTCATAGGTTAGAAGAATACAAGTAAAGTGTGATCTAGGCTGTTTTTATGAAAGTAAAGCCCTTTGATATTTATCAAATGTTTCTATCAACCCACCATTTTACAATTTGGTACGTTTTATGACCGAACAACGCGTCATATTTATTAAACTATTCTCGCGAAATACAGGTGTGACATGTCTGTGGTTGCAATTTCGCCCATTTCGAGCAAAATCTTTTTCTGGGATGAGAGCCATTTGCCGCTCGAGTAAGCATTATTACCGAACCTGGAGTAGTGAGCGGCTAATACACATTGCGACTGCAAAAAGTAAACTGGTTTGTAAGGACAAAATCAAGTCAACGTTGCTCCGTAGCTGAACTTCTTAAAACTTCCTATAAGAATAAGAAAAATATACGTTTTCTATTTATAGCAGTGATGCTCAAAAGAGTACCCACGGGCGGAAATCCTTAAAGCCCTGCGTAGATTTTTTATGGAAAAAGCTCTATCTGAGCATCACTGATTGGTAGTTATTTAGTAAAAGCTCCCTCTGTTCATAACTGTTAGGGGTTACCGGCTTGTAGTGCTTTTCTTTAGCTTTTTATACACTTTGTTTAGAGCAGGGACGATCAGAGAGGGCGTTATGCCCGCATAAGATTTATAGAATGTTTTAAAAAGCTTTGGTCGTGAGATATATTTAAATTATAACTGGCGTACTCGCGTGCAGAGTAAAAGCTCTCTCTGTGCCAAGCTTGGTTAAGCCTTTAAAACGTTTTGCTTGAACGTGCACAGGATAAAACTCCCGCTCTCTCTCTCTCTTTATCTTTCCTTCTCTCTCTGTGTTTTTATCTTTCCTTATTTCTCTCTTAATCTTTCTCTCTCTCTTTATCTCTCTCTCTCTCTCTCTCTTCCTTTATTTATCTTTCTTTCTCTCTCTTTATCTTTCTATCGCTCTCCCTTTATCTTTCTATCTCTTTCCCTTTCCCCACTCTCTCCCTTTTTCTCTCTCCCTTTCTCTCTCTCTCCCTTTCTTTCTCTCTCCCTTTCTTTCTCTCTCCCTTTCTCTCTCTCTCCCTTTCTCTCTCTCTCCCTTTCTCTCTCTCTCCCTTTCTCTCTCTCTCCCTTTCTCTCTCTCTCCCTTTCTCTCTCTCTCTTTCTATCTCTCCCCTCTCTCTCTCCCCTCTCTCTCTCCCCACTCTCTCTCTGCCTTTGTCTCTCTCTCACCCTTTGCCTCTCTCTCACCCTTTGCCTCTCTTCTCTTCTCTTCTCTCCCTCTCTCTCTCTTCTCTCGCTCTCTTCTCTTCTCTCCCTCTCTTCTCTCGCTCTCTCTCTCTCTCTTCTCTCCCTCTCTCTCTCTTCTCTCCCTCTCTATCTCTTCTCTCCCTCTCTATCTCTTCTCTCCCTCTCTCTCTCCCTTTTTCTCTCTCCCCCTTTCTACCTCTCTCTCCCTTTTTCTTTCTCTCTCCCTTTCTCATTCTCTCTCCTTTTCTCATTCTCTCTCTTTCTCTCTATCTCTATTTCTATCTCTCTCTCTCTCTCTTTCTCTTTCTCTTTCTCCCTTTTTCTCTCTCTCCCTTTTTCTCTCCCTTTATTTCTCTCTCTCTCTCCCCCCTTTTTCTCTCCCTTTATCTCTCTCTCTCTCTCTCTCCCCCCTTTTTCTCTCTTTCCCTCCCTCTCATTGTTTTACGACAGCGATGATAAGAGACACTTTTATTTTGTTCGTTGCTATAGAAAAGAAAGTCTTAAAACCGTGGTTGTTTAATATACTCACTAATCCTTTGCAGAGTTGCTTTTGTGACAAAGTCAAAAGCAGAAATATCAGGAAGATTATTCCAAAATAAATGCCTTAATTTTTCTAATCCTCTTAAATTTTTTTAATCATAATAATGATAATACAAATAGCTGTAACAAAAGCTAAATAGATAACAAAATCATATAAATCATCTGCTTCCTTACTAAACCGTTTAATCAAAGTTAAAAAAATGCTTTCTAAAAGTACTGAAAATCTACGCCTAATCAAAACAACAACAAAAACACTAATCCGCATTAAAACTATTGAAAGCCCGCTAAAAACTTATATTTTTTGTTGAAAAAAGTTTATGATTTACATATTTACAAATAATAATTTGGTTTTTTATATTTCCTTCTTTTTTCTATAAAAATGATCAACCGATTTTGAAATTCGTCAACATACATATGAACAATTTCGAACACACAAAAACAAACAAATAAACCAATTCGTTGTTTCCATTAATGCAGTTGGCCGATATTTGCATGCCGGCTCCGTCTTTTGAACGTTTTACCACCCAAGCCCTTGTTAAATAATTTATTGCAATTTTTTCTTCGCCATTGAATAATAAAGGGAAAAAGCAATCGTGGATAAAGAAGTAGGCTTAGTAAATTTGTACATTTTAGTTCTTACAAACAAACATACATACATGCATATACCTTAAACAAGTAAAACATGTAAAAGCTTTTTGGCAAGTTTTAAATGATCGTTCAGCTTTGTTGTACGAGTAATTCGTAAAGTGAACAAAAGTGGAACCACTTAAAAGATTATTGCATACAAGAAAAATAGAAACATTTTACTCTGTGTAAAAAGTGATAAGTTTATAATTACATACATAAATACATAAAGTTAATTTTTAGGGGCAACAACAACATAAATACTTAATACAAAAAATGATAGACGTAAATTTTTATGAATTTATAAAACGTTAAACAAAAGTTTAAATTAATAACTGAGCAATCGTGAGAAAGTTTTTTTGGCGTCGTATATGCAAATTGGCTTAAAAGTTCATACAAAAAAACTGACATACATAAATCCTAATTCACCGTTCAAATAGCTCAAAATTTCGCACTAGAAAACCAATAAGTGATTTTTAATTAGCGAATATCAGTAATAAATATAGATAAGGCTTGAGAAATTATAAATCTCAACTATTACTCGTATTTTCAGCTGTGTGCAATTTAAGATAAATAATTAGTTTTATTTTAGGTATTTATGTTGCTTTGGATTCTCTGGAACATTTTAAGTCTTAAAAATGTATAATGAGTATATTCTAGTTACGAAGAAACTGTATTGAGTCCTTGTTTTGAATCTTTCACTCAATCTGTGTATCATATGTCTTTGTACATTTACTTAAAATCTTCAGTCGTATTTTTAAATGCATCTTGGCATAAATATATAGCTTACTACTTATCTTTTTTATTTAGGGCTTGGCGTAAAAAATTTATTCTCTTAGGCGATTTTATATTTATACATACATACATTTTAGTAAATATCTTTTTATACGAAGCTTATTCATAAGTACGTACATACGTGCATATACATATGACGGGCAAAACTGTAACACGGTGTTACACTTTTTACTTCAGCCATTGCTATCTGTCAAGTTCTAACGACTTGTGTTGTATATTCTTATTGGTACACCTGTACTTTCTCCCTCATAATGATTTGAAGTCAATCCAACAACAATAATAAAACCAGCAGGCAAAAATGTAAATTTATGCAAATGTTACAGTTTAGCATTCATATATTTTTAATAACTTTTTGACAATTTTGACGAAAAAAAAGAATTGTTAACACAATGTTCAGTACCCTTTTGCTTATTTTAGTTCCTGGATGCGATTTGGCATACCTTATTTGTATCTCTGTAAAAATTCTGGAGGTATATCCTCCCATATGTCCTTAGTTTGCTTTCACAGCTCATGTATTCAATTGAACGGACTTGGATACTTAGTAAGCTATGCTTCAAGTACGCGCATTGTAGAGGGCATTTCAAATTAGAAAATTTTTGCTTTTGTATCCAGTCTTTGCGAACATGTGCAGTGTGTTTTGGGTGATTTTTCAGCAGAAACTCCAATTTTTTCGAATACATCTTGCAAATTTTATTGAAATATGAACAGATACTGTTCCTTACGCATAATACGTACTAACGGACCAACAAAATTTTTGAAACTATTATTGACCAGCCACTGTGATTCACAGTTTGCCTTACATGATCTTTGATCCAATACCATGCCCGGCCATCTGATTGAAAGCGATTAATTTAGTCTTGTCAGACTAAATAACCTTCTTAAAAATGTGTTTTTTTATTGCATTCTGAAAGGCCTAACGTATCCCAATAGGGTTTCGCGCGATGCAGCAAAATGCTGCCACACTCGCACAACGATTTTGATCAAATTTGCTTTTTTCTTATTTTATGATGCCTTTGCGCTGAATTTGTTAAAGTTTGATACCTTAAGTGCTTCTGTAATAGTGGCTGCATAGCTACTTGCTGCTAAGTTCACAAGATATTGGACCGTAATATTTTTTGACAGACTTCCCTTGACCTTAGTAACACTTTAGGCTATATTTTTTGTCAGTCTTAACATTTTCATATGGCATACTCCACAATTTTTTGCCACTTTTCCTGCGGTCCCGCCTTTCCGCAGTAAATCTATTACATACTTACATTTATGGTTCCTGATTAACCATATTATTTGCTGGTGATGACTTCTTCAATAAATTACAATACAAAAAAGTCATACGCCTTCCAACTAAGTAAAAGATAACTGTAAATGCCAAACTGAGAGTGAGTGCAAAACTGTAACATTTACCTTTATGTGCATTTTTGTCTGCTGGTTTTATTATTGTTGTTGTATTGACTTCAAATCGTCAAAAGGATGAAAGTCGTTAGAACTTCGAAAGATAGCGGTGGCTGAAATAAAAAGTGTTGCAACATGCTACAGTTTTGCTTGTCACTGTATGTGTATGTATGTACACCAGCAGGTGTTTTAATTTTATTATTTTACAACTTAAAAAATTTGTAAGTGCCATATGCGCTCTATTTTATGCATTTGTTTCAATAGAGGTATTCACATGAATTTCGTTACTTCGGCAGCTCTTTGGTTGGCAGTTCGGCAAATGTTGTTACTCAACACCTATCCTTTTTTCAGCAGAAGCTAATAGGGGATAGCTGCACCTTTATGTTCTGATTGCTATTTGCAAATCAATTTGCCAAGCTAGGCTACTTAGCCTTTCGTTACTTGGAACTTTGACGTTTTTGTTACATAAAAAAAAAATAAAAATATAAATAAAACAATATCTATTACAGAGAGTTGAAAAGGTCGGAAGAATCAATTTGCTGCGCTCTTTTCAATGCATCAAACCTGAGCTTTCGAACTGCATTGGTTCCCACTTCAAAGATGAACACAAAATGGCAAGGTTAGGTTAAGTTAAGATAGTTGCTCACTTAGTACGAACCATAGGCTACAGCGTTAGTCCAGGTTGGTTCCTTCGGACCATTTAGAAGAAAGTCCTATTCCAGGTGTTTAACCCTAGAACACACACCCGGGTACAAATGTATCCACTTTCAACTTTGAAGTGTTGTAACTTTTGAACCGCTATACCTCTAACTTCGGATCTAGGAAGATTATTTAGTTTTGAGTTCAAATTCAAAATTTGAACCAGATCGGACCATTGGTTCAGGAGCTACAGCATTCCAAACACATTATATACGTAAACACACACCCGGGATACGTTTGTACCCCAATAGTAAAAATCCTCATAATAATAAAAAAAAAAACATTTTTTATATTATTTTTTTATTTGAAAAATTAAAAATATTCATTTCACACATTATATTATTGACTTTTATTATACAAATTATAAAAATGCATCTTATATCTAAGGAAAATCATGGCAAATAGAGCAATTTGTTGATGTGACCGAATGTTCAAGACACATTGGCTTCTTACATTTGTCGCACAGCTTTCTGGTTTTTCTACGGCGTTTTTCCTCTTGTGCGTAACATAAATAGCAAGATCCGGACACAGGTTTTGGCGTGCGCGCTGCGGCAGATGTTGATGCTGCTGTTGACACCATTGATTCCACCGGTCGGTTGAAATATGCTTCAATAG
>NW_016157771.1:0-41543 GCF_001687245.7 Rhagoletis zephyria | reverse complement strand
TATTTTCACTTCTTACACTTTTGAGCACCAAAACAATAATGAAAATATCAACAGGCAGCATTTATAACAACACCTCGTGTGAAAACAACCCTTGCAGCTGCATATAAAATACAAAAACCAGTTATACCAGTGTATTTGCTACCTACGTACCCATACCTTGCGCGACCTTTTTGCACATATCTTTTGAACCAGGTAGAATATTTCAATGAAATAAAAACCAAAATGTGTATTCGTTGTTACTCTACAAGTATATTATTATAAATTATATTATTTTGTTTTGCATTTATCAGGACAACAACAAAAACAAAAATCCACTGTTGCATGTCCTGACTTTATTTGCCCATATCGCTGGAACCAGTAGGAATATTCGAATGAAACAAAAGACAAAATACTTGTTATATATTAAAATATACATTTCAAAAAAAAAAAATCATAGAAATCGGTTGAATAAGCATTAAAAAAACCGCAAAATAAGGTCCCGGGTACAAACGTATCCCGGGTGTGTGTTTACGTGGTATTTTCTGGGTGTGTGTTCTAGGGTTAAATATCAGTCTAGCAAAGGCCGGGCAGCATAAGAGGAAGTGTTGAGATAATTCCACCTCGACGTCCTCCATGCAGCTGTGACAGAGAAGGCCCGGTGTGCTGTTTAGTCTCACTGCGTGAATCCCAGTCGCATAGTAACCTTTCAGCATATCCTTCAGAATTGAGAGCCATTTACTTTCAAGAGAAGCCCTTTCTCTCTTTTCTGTGGATATTACTATGACCTCCGCCTCCGTCGATTCTCTAAAAGTGAGCCCAGAGGAGGTGAGAGAACACCACGGCCGCGACGAATCTGTCGCTAATCATGCGGTATATGAGCCTGCCAAGGTCTTTTTCGACCCCAACTTTATTCAGAGATCCGACTATTGTCTCATTTAGTGCATTATTAAAGGCCCCCTCTACCGACATATATTGCTGAACATACATACATATATATGCATCTTGAGCTCCTGACAGGTGATCACGAAGGGTCCCGTTTGTAACATGAAAATCAACCAGCCCCTTTAGAGTTTTAAGCAAAAACAAGGATAGACTGCTTAGTCTGAAACCCGTGGGAGAGATGTGAAAGCTTTTTCCAACCTTTTGCATAAACTGACCAAGTCGTGGGTGTGCACCCCCGTACAGCGCAAACACATTGGCAAACAAGTAATTTTTAACCAAAATCCACAACCGAGTTCAGTGATTATACGTGATACATGATACGTATGAATACGCAAATCTATAAGAGCTGAAGTTACGAAATAAGTGTTAATATCCGTAATATGTTTTCGCTGTTTGAGGTATTTTTATGTGTTATATTTTTTACTTTGTTATGTTTTTCTGTTTTATTTTTTACTATTAATTTTATTTTTTTTACTTCCTATTTTTTATATTTTTTTATTTTCACATTTTGTATTTTTTGTTTTTACTTTGTTACATTTTTTCTATTCCCTTTGTTATATATTTTTGATTTTAACTTTTTTATATTTTTTTACTTTGACTTTTTATATTTTCTTGTGTTATTGTAATTTTTTATTATAATTTCTTTTTAGACTACTTTTTTAATTTTTATTTTGTATTTTTTTTTATATATATATTTTTATATTTTTTTTTATTTATTTATGATTTTGTTGATTTTCTTCCGTTAATCTTTTAACGTAATAGTTTACATTTATACATAATAAATATATGTAGACTTTTATCAAATACTTAGTGGAAATTCCAGTTAAGTAATTTCTTATTCTTTACACTTTTTCTTTTATTCCTTTCTTGTAGCTCTACTTTATTTTCGTGAGCATACTTTCTCCCCGTCACATTTTTCCAAATAGTGCCATTGTTTTAACACATAAAGAGAAGGCGGAGGTAGAATCTCAGTTTTGCATACATACGCACATATTTGTATGCAAATTTAATATTTATAGTTTACATATTATACTTCTTATAGTTAAGGGGTTTTACATTTAAAAACTAGTAATTTAGTATTTTTCTAGTTTTACACTTAAAATGGCGTCGAATCACAATGGTGCTACATAAAAACGTATTTATACTATAGTTACTCATTATAGCCTAAAGCTTTCGAAAAATGGAGATTTTTTTTTGTTATTTAGAAGCTTTCACCTTAAAGTCTACGAGCTTTCACAAGTTTAGTCTATGTATTATAAGAAGGAAGCTTTGGCGTTCAGAGTATTGTTGTTTTTTCTTATAACTAAAGAATTGAATAGTTTTGATAAAAACTGGATAGCGCCCTATTTATTACTTACTATATTCAATATATGCATGTGTAGACATTTATATACATAGACATACATACATATATTCTCAATTTTAATATTGCTTACACATACACATAAAATATCTGTATTGTTCTGTAATGAATTGTATAAAACGCAAGCAGCTCACCGATATCCGTCCAAATAATTAAGTTTCCTAGTCAAAGTTAATTACTACACAAAACAATAGGAGTAACGCCATAGATGTAAAAATAAAATGCGGCACATAAACAATTATAATTGGTTGCAAAGGAAAGTGAAAACATATTGCTGACTACAACCGAGGCAACCTTTGCAGTAACCAACATAAAATATACAAATATTTTGAAACATATTTAAGGCGATGGTGGCGGCAACGCGATGTCAATGAGAAACTACATAGACTACTATGAACATACACAATTTGGTATCAACTTTGGTACCTTCAGCTGTTGTCAAACAGAAAACTCGAACTTACAAATGATTAGCTTCTTAGTCGTGTAAATGCATTATCTATGGTTATCCGTTCACTTTTTTTAATATAAATTTTTTAGTATCTTTGAGATTGAATTTTAGTGTTTTTTTTTTTAATTTTCAAACTTAGATCAGGTATTTCTAAAAACAGGATTGCAATTAGTGCTAAGGTATTTTTTATGAGACATACTTAGTGGTAGTTTTAAGTTTGGTTAACTGGAAATCACTTATTGGTTGAAGTTTGGCGCAGAGAAAAAATTAGCACAAGATAGCATATTTTTAAAACAAATAACTTTTTATATTTACACACATAAATACTTACATCAAACAGATAGTGCATATACGATTCATTCCAAAGAATACATAAGTATATAAAAAATCTTAAATGGTTATATATTTTAAAATTCTTTTTTTTCTTACCGTCAAACTAAAACTCATAATTACCCTTTTTGGCTGTTTATAAAAAAAAAATTAATTAGAACCTTCTACTAAACGAAATTAGCCCAGTGAATTTTTTTTTTATCACACTGAAAAGCCTTAGATGCAACGCAGCTGATCGCTTCTTAATTTAGAAACGTAGCTTTTTTTTTATAGAAAAGTCTGTAGAGCTTTTCCCAAATTTTTTTTGTTGTTAGATATACATAAAATTTATTTTTAAATACGTAGCGCACAATCGATTGTATGTATGTATACCTCTTTTCTGATAACGAGAAATTATTTTTATATGAGTATGAAGTACACATGTACATATGTACATGTACATATTATGTAGGTATGCATATCTATAAACACTATTACAAGAAGTATATTATTAATTAATAAAAACAAACTCTATGCTCTTACTTAATAATCTTATTATGTATATATCGAATGTATTTTAGTAGGCGCACTTAAACAGCAGAGACGTTTGGCTAACAGAGATCATCCATATCAGAGGGCAGCTGCCGCGGTCGGTGTCACAGCTAAGCCAGGCTTCATTGAGATACAATAAATCAAAAGCAGATTCGAATGATTATAAAACAAAAGAAGAAGCATAAAGTTAAATCAAAAAGTTAAAGTAAAAAAGTGAAATTTCAATAACAATTATGGTTAAAGTTAAAGTTAAATATTGCTTATCAACACATGCTCATGCTACACATGCTTACATACTCACTAAATATGTATAGTATGTACATATGTATGTGTGGATATGGCTCCATTAATATCTTTTGTTCAATTTTCGTATAGGAAATTAAAGTAATCTCGTTTTTTTATACATAGATATTTTGTTTTTTAAGTTAAAAGTTGCCAAGTAAATACCTAAGAAATGGAAATTTACTTTTTAATAAGTAACGAACTTTTATACTTAAAGTAAAAAAATAATAGTTGCATTTCAAAAAAAAAATATATATATATATATATATATATATATATATATAAATATGATAATAGTCATAGAAAATATGTAAAACAAGTTTACGAAATTGCCTGCGCGAAGCTGTGACCAGATTGACTGCGTATAGCCCACGCAATAAAAACTATAGCTGGGCTGAATAAAAAAGAAAACACACTCACTCCACAATAATAAAGAAAACGCCTCTGACTTCCGCAAAAAAGCGCAAAAGCTGTGTGAAATGAATGAATTATTGCGATTAACTCAAAATGAATGATCCTCCCAGTTTTACAGCTCAACCAGGTTAGTTTGTGTCCTACGTTTTTTCTCCCATTCCTTTTTTACTCAAACAATACACTCGACATTTTTGTTCTTAATGCGTGGCTGTTATAGGGCAATGGGAAAGTTTTTGAGGAAATTTAATTAACCAATCTATTACAGCATCAAACATTTCAATATTTGGTGGAAGAGGCATTGTTACAAAATTTAAGACAAAATATAAGTAATAAAAAATATATACACGCCTATGCTGTAAACTGTAGTACGTTCCATTTTGTTACGGATCGGGAAATTGGTATGCTGTTATTCGTGTCGCCGTATTGTTATTTCGAAATTCGTAGGCTACTTTCGTAATTCGTTATGTTGGTAGGCTATCAATTTGAAGTATTTTGCGGAATAGCAAGTGGTGTTGTAGCTGACCGAGTTTTACAAAAATAAGAATGAAATGACGTATATAAGCGTACGAATAATTTCAATTATGCACTTTAAATATTGCATAGTCTTTTGCAATAACATGTGGATACCTTCAGCGAAGAACCGTAAAACTGCCACCAATCTGCATAGAATATTTGCCGAAGGTTTTAAAATTCTGTAGCCAAAGCTCTTACTCCATAAAACTTAAAGCGCTTAGAATACGTATTTATTGTGGTGAAAATTTATCACAAATCTTTAAATATATAAACCGTTATACATTAATACATATATCTCAGTTTCTGTTTCTACCAATCGAGTTAGAATCATTTAAGTATGAAAAAGAATTATTAGCATTATGTGATCATGTTTGATTTGTTGAAATTGATTTTGTTTGTTAATTTTTACGAGCAAGCAAATTGTAAGCAAATAAGTACACAGTGAAAACAGCCCTTAGTTGTCTTTAAATCGCCTTATCCACCAAATTTAAAAGTTTTTGTTTAAAACTTTATCCGAAGTTCTTTTGATTTTCACTTTGCAAACCCGTTACTATTTTCTTTTAGATTTTTTTTTCGTTTTAAGCAAATAAGAATAATAGCTTGCAAAGCTCTCCCATTGCCCTTTCTGCGCCCCAAGGCTTTTATACATATGCAATACAATTTTTATTTAGTTATAAAAAAAAGTGTTGCCATACATATTTCTTCAGAGTTGTGTTTTTGATTTACGTGCATACATACTTAAATATCTACATGCCCACACTGATATGTCAATTTTTGTTTTCGAAAATTTAGCAAGTTTTCACGCAGATTATTAGATGTAATGAAAGATAGCAAAAATGGTTAAGATGATTTATTCGTTCCAAAATAAATTATCTTACCACCTAGTCGGTAAAATCAACCAACACCTACATAAAAATGGTTAAATTGTTTGTATGTTGACTTGTGCCTTTGTGACGTGTCGAGATATTTTCGCCTTACATATTGATTAGAACGTACGGTAAGAGCTATGTTAGGTGGGAAATATGCATATTGATATATATGAACGTGCGCATATGTATATCGACGTTGATTGGGCCATACAACTTATTTTCTTAAAACAATATTTGTAAAGGTCCGTTATTAGGCATAGACATGGCCAATTCTCTAGTTTGTACCTAAAATTTGTTTTCATATTCTACATACATATATATTTTTTACACGGTTTTTAATTTGCATTCTAGTACGCTGTACGTGCAAAAAAATCTAGCTTGTAAGTGATTTTATATTTAATTGTAATCGTATGAAAGTATTGAAATTAAAATTACCTGGAAAAAAAAACAACATAAATATAAAATCTATGCAATGTTCTTTGCAAAAAAAAACCTCGAAGCAACGCCTTTTCAAGCACAAATGCAAACGTTTGTAAAAAGTATAACTTTTATATTTACGTATATTATATGTATTTTGCTGCGAGTCGAAAGTTATCGTGAACACACCGTTTATTTATTAGTGTACGTTCTTAAGTTTCTTGTTTGTTTATTTTCTTTAGTTTTTCAATACAATGTGTAAAGCTGAAAAACATGTTAAATGTAAATTATGTTTATACGTTTAAAAATGATATATTTTAATCGCAAATTTTGTACACAATTTTCAAATGCATAAAACAAACAAATAAAAATGTATAATTTAGTTGAATTGCAAAACAAAAAAGACAAGTTTTTTTACTCAAAACAAAAAAAAAGATTTCGAATAGAATGACCATTAATAAAACATTTGCATTAAACTTTTACTAAAAAGCGTACATACTGAGAGTGATTATCTATGTATATAACAACAAAAATAAACCGAAAATCAACTACAAGCATTGACCACTAATAACTAATTGTCATTAATATTTAATCTTAGATTTTAAACACCGAATTAGCCTAGCATTAACTCTTCTCACATTAACATTGTAACAGTTTTCAAAATCTATGTTTGTATTTAATTAGCAAGTAGGCCCACTTAGTTTACAGACTTACTAAACCGTTGGCTAAACTCCCAGCACTTCTAACAGCCTCTCTCAGTGTAATACTTATTTTGCGTCGTCACGATACATTTCTCCGAGTGAAAAACGCGCTGCCCGCCAAGGAAGCGGTATGCTCTGGTTATTTTAACATCACTTAAATTTGGATTCTCTCGTAGAAGGATGAGCTCGTTGCATAGGGCGTGTGGTGCACCGCCCACGCACACTTTCACAAGCGCCGATTTGTATTGAAAACGCACCGATTTTTTCTCTCTTCACTATACTCACCCATTAACCTGTCGAATGAAAGCATCAATGATAAGCCGATTTACATACTACATATAAATTATTACTTAATCAACAGATTTCATGTCTAATGTTTAGCGTTAAGTTCGAATAATAACACACACATTCAAATATTGCTTTAAATATTTAGTTAAATGAATTCCTGGCTACTCTGCCAAATCTATGTGGTTGCGGTTTATATCATAGTAGTATCTGTATAAAATCCTTATGTTGGCGATGACTAATACTAAGTGCGTTGAAAGGCTTATAAAATTAGTGTCTATAGCGTAAATACATACATACATGCAGAAGTATTTTATTTTATTTTTTTTTAGTAAATATACATATGGACATATGTATAGACTTAAAAGTGTGCTGCGTAATGTCTGGTATAAACTTAATACTTACGTATATTCTTGATTTCATGCTTATGTATGTATTTACTGTAATTACATAAATAATTATGTTTGCTTGAATTCTATAAGGTTTTAAGACCACATACATACATTCATATGTATGCACCTACAAAACGTACGCACTCATTCATCGTAATTGCACACGAAGGCATAAAGTCAATTAAAGTTTAACTCAAGTCAACCAAATCATAACAACTCATCGGCTTTGCATCACACACAAATTGGATGCATACATACATACATACATACATACATACTTAATTGTTTTAGTATACTTTCTTGCAATAAAAGTTGTATAACTACATACAGTAGAGCTCTTGTTGAAAATCGACTATCTGACTATGCAGTTAGTCGATTAGCAGCTTTTTTTCGAAAAGCAATTATTCGATCAACTGTTCGAATTCGTGTCTGAAAATCAACTAACCGAAATTATTCGAATAGCGACAGTCTTTTCACCATAAAATCAATATTATTAGCGCGGTTGGGTTTGGTCAATAAGCATAAGTAAAACTTTTGCTATTCGACTAACCGATTATGTCAACTAACAAGGGCTCTAGTATACAGTCTAACGCAAAAGAAAAATACATTCACAGCCACGAAACAAGCTACATTTAACTAAAAGATGTTAGGAAGTTACACTCAGGAATCTGATGATTTTTTCTTAATTGTAATTAATTTTTTTTACGATTTTCTGCAATTAGATTAGAATATTGTCTTAAAATGTAATCAAGTTGACAATGTAATCATCTGCCAAGGTCGAGAGGCCAACATTTTTATAAAATAGTTTTTTAAGCAGACTTTATAAAATATCATACATATGTATACGGATATGTTCTAGCTTTCCTAAACTTTTTGAAATCGATGTCGAGCAAATTTGTATTCCCTTGCATTCAGTGTTCTATAAAATTTGCTGCATTTTCGAAAAAAGGAACAACTGACCATATTTAATTTTCGAAAATTTAATCAACATAGAAAAACTGAGCAAGCCCGGTAAACAATTACCGGACAGAATTCCGCTACAGCTTGTTCGTCTTCTACAAGCAGCATACAGTAGCACCAACTATTGCTATATTTATTTGCTATATCCTGTATCCACTGAACTATTTCTGCAAAATTTGATCCCATAATTGGCTCGTAAATTCAAGCCTTTTGTACTTTGCGACAGAATTTAGCCTCAATATAAATTCCTTAATAGCTTTTGAGGGAGCACGTTCACATTTTAGGGTATTTGGTGTTTGCTAGAAGTGCGATAATTTGTCACCTTCTAATAGGACGTCAGGGGACAAATCGCTTTACATTGAATGTTGAGATCAAGAGTATGTAATCTAAGTGAAGCCTGGGAATAAAAAATAAATCTGATTGTAAATAAAAATTGGCTGCATAAACACCATTTCATGAATTCAATTATACACATAAGTTAACCATGAATTCGGCATCATTTCATGAAATCGCGATGTGAAACAGTTGTTTACTAGGGTTATGATGTTTTTAGATTAAAAAGCATGAGTGGCATAATCTCGTTTTAAAATACTGGAAAAGTTACGTGGATTTTGTCAAATATAAAATAGATTCAGATAGAATAAACTGAAAGCGATTTAAAACCAATTTAAGTATAATATGGTTCTATGCCTGGTACCAAAGGCTTTTGCAAATTCAAACGGAGGCCAAAAAAGTCACAACCTCGCTTTGTTTCTCGCTAGGGCGTTGCCAATTATAAACGGACAATTTTTGAATTCATGAAATAGAGAATACATGAATTCTGTCGCATAAACGTAGTAATAATTTATATTTAAAAGCATAGTTGATTAATATTCAATTCACAAAGAAAAAACACAAAGAGAAAAATAAAAAAAATAAAAATAAATACAAAATCTAAATCGGTGAGTTCGGGAACCGTACAGGACCAAAATAAGAAAATCAATTTCTTGTTGTTGAGATGAAAAACAGTACAAGTCATGAACATGCTAGATTTTTCTCTCATGGCGACGTCCTAGATACTTAGCCGCAATGGTAGCACAGCTGATTGCACCTTTGAAAAAGTACTATTAAATAGGGTCAAAAGGAGACTATTATGATAAATTAAACCGCTTTTTCCTTCAAAAAGTCACTGACTTAATAAACTGACCTCGTATGTACATACATATGAAAATCTTTTACTAATTCCACTTAAAATAGAACCGTTTCAGTTCTGATTTTTCTTAAGAAATGCTGTACACATACATCTTTTCAAACGTTAACTCCCTTTTCTAACGAATGAAGTCTCTGTTGATAAAAGAATAAAATTAGTTGTTGGAAATTGTAATTACTAATATAGTGCTAAAATTAATTATGTACATATATACTTCTCTACATATATAAATTATGCTACGTTTTTGTTTTTTTTTTTATAAAACTATGTTGCGATTAAGTAAAAGAATAAGTCATTTCAGGTTTTTTGCTAGAGTTCCATTTGTATAAACTTTTCATAACAGTCATGTTTTTCCCACCTCAATTTCGGCACTTTGTATGTATGTATGTCTGGCACTTTTTTCGATTACATGTCAACCAATACCTCTTGTTTTAAAACAATAAATCGAATTATTTTATTTATTTTTTGCTATCAAACACCATTGGATGTTCCATTTTGACTGGCAAACTATGTATGTAGAAAAATGTTACTCATACGCAGGGGCGCTGGCACAAAAGGAACTATGTGCGCTCATTAGAACTAAAAAGCAAAACCGAGTACAAATAAAAATATCTCATTACTACTTATATACTATACTATAAATATTATATGTAATTATTATTGCTAAACCAAAAAAAAAGATAAATTAACTAACCAAAGGCCAAGTTAACTAAAACAATTTAAACTTTCATGTTTTGTAAATTACTATTAATTTTCTTTGTATCTACTCTGGAATGAGTAAAATATCTGCTATAGTAAATTAATCAAATAAAAACCCAGAAACGAAATATTTATTTACTTTTAAAATCATACGTCTCAATAACCAATTTTCCACATGCTGTGCACCGAAAAGCAAAAGGAAATATAATTACTTTCTTAATTAATCCAAAACTATACATATACATGCATTCATATTTAAAAGCCAAAAACACTAATCGAAGAAATATGAATGTTAGAATTTATTAATATAATTTTCATTTTGTATTTATTACTCATCACAACATTTTCACAGACTGCGAATTGTAATTACTTAATGTTAAATTGTCATGCTCATGCAAAAGAGGTGTGTGCTGGCCTTTCATCTCTGTATCATTTCACATTTGTATTCATTTATGTATGTATGTGCCTGTCAACACTGCACAAAATTGGGGTCTTTTCGTAACGAATTGACCAAATGCAAATTATTTTTTCACAGATACATACATACATACTGTGGTGATAAGTTTCAAAGCAATGTGAACTAATTGTTATGCGGCGATAAGGCACTAAATAGTTACAGTTCATTTACACAAACATAAATACACATCAACAACGAAAAATCCACACAGTATTAATACACATGACCAATACTCTTATTTAAAAAAATAAAAGCATTGCCAAGTGCATTCAAGTGCGTTCGAGTTTATACATAAAAATTAATGCCTAAGAAAACGAAACAAATTTAAACTATAAACAGTTACAGATATCTACACTATTGTAAAAAAGGTAACATTGAAATCAGACAAAACACATACAAACTGCAAACGATTATACTATGTATGGCTGGTTGTAAATTTAAAATTTATAACAATCAGCCGTATTATTCTTGGTATATAAGAAATAATAAAACTTTAGCACTTGGCCCGAATAAGCACACATACATATGTATGTACATAGGTCAACCCAACAATTTTATATGAAACTGTATCCTCTGCGTAATCACCGTTGCTAGTTAGCGTTATTATGCTTATGAGGTAATTTTAAGCTGGAAACGCCATACACCACGGTAAGCGCTTTATTAAATTACCATAGCATTAAAGTGGCTGGTGTGAAATGCAAATAAATTTGCATTATCACAACTAGCTGTGATTTTGCCTAGGTAGTCACACAAAAAAACCATGCAATCAGTAAATTGTGAGGGCAATAACCTTTTATTCTACTTGTAATAAGGGAGAGAAAACATAAATTTAGCACCATTCGGTATGGCCGGCTATTTAGACTGCAAAGTGATATGAGTGAGCATTCGTTTTCCTTACCCTAGATTTTCTAACCCACATAAGGACATATGCATATGCATTTGCCTATATCATATGATGCCATATTCATGGTATTAATAGGCAAGGAGGAGTCTCGTCCCTGAGCCGTTTCCAAATGTAATCTACTTCCCGCCATGTTAATATATATATTTTTCCTACAAAAATGCGACTTGTCCGGGTTGATTGCGGGATCTATTCGCTAAGAAGTTTCATTTAGTTCCAGTTGAGATTCGAAGAATCACTTAAATGTACATATGTAACTATGCGTTAGAGAAATATATTTAGCTAACTTTCTTCTGAGTGTTGTTGCATTTGATCGCAGAGCTCCACGCGTTTTGTAGTTACTATTCTACACAACTACAATGAGTCGTACGCTTTTAAGTTAATTCCTGACGATTGGATTTAAGAGTTTGTTTGTCAAAATAGCTCATAGAGAAATCTCAAATTTAACTGATATGTAGTACTAATAATTAGAGAATTAGACTTGTGAACGCCTTGAATGCATTTTGTTTGCTCTGAGTACTTAAAGAAAAAAAATACCTAAAAAACACTACAGGGCATATTTACAGTCGAAACAAAGTCGACTCTAAAGTTAGTTCCAGCTTTTTTGACAGATATTCTATTGAAACTTATGTCAAAAAGCTGTCACTAACTTTAGAGTCGACTTTATTTTGACTTTGAATATGCCCCTATGCGTGTGTCCACATCACAAACACATCGACACTCATACAAACAAGAATAATACTAAATATAAATTCATGTAGAAAAATCAAAATGAATTAAAATTTAACTATATACATGCATACGTACTACTTATGTACTCTTTGAATATTTTTTACTAACCATAACCACTAAATATTCTTCTTGTTTTTCTCTTCTACTTTTTTATTTACATGCTAACCCATCCGGTGCCATGGTAGACGAAAATAACCCATTTAGACGCGATTGAATGCAATTTAATGATTAACCCGATGCTACCGCACACCTTCACACCTACTACCATATATAATTTAAATAACAAATGAAAAGATTGAAATGCGTTGTATACCGTTTCTGACGACATTTAAAAGCATAAAAATGTTTGCTATCCCATGCAAGCCATATAATCATGATCAAGAAATGCTATAACATTTTAATATAATTATTGAACCATTGATAGTGAACCAATCATGCCATATAACTAAATAATAAATTAAAAAAAAAAACCTAGTATAAACAATGGAACTAATGTTGCGGCAAAGTTCGTGTGTGTGCGTGCGAAAATGGCTATGCACAGTGACCGAGGAGCAACGACAAATACGCAAGACTCTTGCATATTCTACCATCCCAATAAGCAGACAGCAAAGTGGTCGTCAACTGAGAGTCAGGCACTAATAACGCCATCACCATACAGCTTACCAAGTATCAGCTACCACAACTGACGTTGCCTTAAACCACTCAATATCAATAACAAGTAAAACAACTAATTCTTTAAGAAACGCTTTGGCATATTAATCCAATACGAGTATTTGTAACAACATCAACGTCATCATACCACCACATCCTGCACTTTCACTACTTCCTTTTGTAAAATTATAATTTGCATATAGTATATACCTGCATACTATTACTACTATAGTGCATAGTACTTCATCTCCGTTTAGCTATCAACTATAATTGTGTATATACACCTATGCGCTACCCAACTTTCGACTACATCTGCTTGCCACATAACAACATTGTGAGTGGCAGTGTTGCCAGGAAGCTCTCTAATGCCTCTTCTTCCATATCCACATCGACCTCCTCAACGTTTATGCCTGTGGGATGAATTTTGTTAAACATGCGGCAACCAGCGTGGGGACGAAGCCGCAAACAATCAGCCAACTGAACAATCACAATTAAGCTACCTTGTTGCATTGTGTCTGCGTTTCTACCACCATAACAGTCATACTTCTTCATACTTATTTGATGGGAACCATGGATACTGCGAAACTATTGGGAAATAATTTCACCATTAATCTAACGAATGAAAAGTAAATAGTTACACTTGGCTGAGTGGAAGATCGACCTATCTCGGCAGCCAGTTTGAAAACGCCGTATCTCAGAAATTTTTTCAACAAAGCTCTACCTCACAAAACTTTTCAAGAACGCCCTACTTTAGAATTTGATTGAAAACGCCCTATCTCACAATTTGAATTTGATTGAAGAACGCCCTATCTCAGCTGCCGATTCAAAAGACGCCCTATCTTAGCTTATTTTGAATGTATTTTCGTTTGAGATAGGGCGTTTTTGAACCGAATTCTGAGATAGGGCGTTATTCAACCAAATTCTGTGATAGGGTGTTTTTTTTTTTTAATAAAATTCTGAAATAGGGCGTTTCTCAATCCAATTCTGAAGTAGGGCGTTTTTGAAAAGTTTTCTGAGATAGGGCGTTTTTGAACTGGCTGACGAGATAGGTCGATCTTCCACTCCGCCATCGATATGTACATACATATATGCACAATAATATATAATATAATAATAAATATGCTTTTTATATATAAACTAGGCGGCAATGAAAGTGTGCACCTTGTTCTATTATAATATTCACAATTATTTTCATATACAAATGATTGCACCAAACCAAGATTCACACTTTATATCAAGTTCACAAAAATTAAAAAAAAAGTTCATCAAAAATTTAAACTTTTTATTCAGAGTTTCAAGTTAAAACCGGCTAAAAATTCGTCCATATAAAAATAAATTGTGTATATTCCTTATATGGAAGCAAATGCGACAAAAAAATTGTTTTACCAATATTGAATGGGCAAAAAACTGCATACTGGGAAATTCTGAATAAACGGTTGATAGTTTTGATGAACTTTTATTTAATTTTTGCGAACTTATATAAAGTGTGAAAGTTTTATTTATGTGGTTTATATTATAGAATGAACTACCACATTGTATTCAAAGCACGCACGGTAGGATTGAAGAACTGGCAAATTGTATACATATACATACATAAATCTGTGGAGTTTCGGCAAATCTCACTTCGCTGTGTTCTCTGTAAAATCGGAATCGGATTGGTATTCAACCACAGTCTAAGCGTTTGATTATATACAGCTATTGTTGTACTTGCCTTATGAACAAATAAATACATACATACATGGAATTTGTGTATAATAGTTCTAGGGTTTCTCCAAACAAAACCGACAATAAGTGGTTTTGCCGTAAGTCCACAGATATGCATATATATGTAAATACAAAAAATTTCATATAATGCAAAAAAGGCCATACAAATTATTGCTTGGATATCTTTTCAAAATTTCAATTACTGACTGCGAACAAATACATATCGTCACCTGAAATGCAAGAAGACGTAACAAACATCATCGTTGAAATTCAAAAACTTATAACTAATAAATAATTCGAAATTCACTTCTTGATTTATAAGATGGATTTCATCGAATTACAACTCCACATCATTTTATGAAAAAAAAGTTAAAATATAAGTCACGGCTTTTTCCATTTCATTTACGATGTTGTTACGTCTTCTTGCATTTCAGGTGACGTTATGCAATCTTTAATTGAGTCTAATGTGAATCTCAAAAATTAAAAATATCTATTATTAAAAAAATATATATATTTTTTCTGGAAAATAATATCTCTATTTCATATTACCATTATGGTCTTATCTACAAAAATTATATTTAAGCGAATATCTTATGGTAAATGCGTTGATTAAGTTGAAAATTGTATTTTCTTTATACAAGTCCAAGTACAGTAGACTACATATATGTGTACATATATACGTGGAAAGCCTTAAAAAAGCAAAGCAAAATATGCAAGGTATTAAGCTGAAACTTTATAGGAAAATAAATATTATCTTAAGTCCAATATAATTTTTTGCTTTTAAAAATATATTTACAAAGCTTTGCGAAAAAATAATTAACTGTTAAAACAACGGTCTACTGAAACAGCACAGAAATCTAAAATATGAAACAACAAAAGCCATATTTAGTTTGTTAAGAATTTAAATTAAATGTAAACATAATTTATTGCAAATAAAAAATTTAATATTTTTTATTAAATATATCTGTGTAATGTAGTGGGTTATATTCACTCCCATGCACTACGAGTATAAACACTTCAAACACATAACATAAACACACCTACATCAACAGACAAAAATTTATAAATTTAGATATAAATAAAAAGGAAGACGCAGATACACGTAGATTGTAGTATAAAATTAAAAATTTTTGTCAAAATAAATTTACGTTAAAACACGTTTTAAAGCGTATACATGTAATTAAACAAAATCAGAAAACTGGAATGTGGATTAGTTGAGAATTTTCAAGAGCAGATGAATCGAATTTTCGCAAAGAAATATAAAAAATTAAACTTACTTGCGCCAAGCATACTTATAAGGTGTCACCAGTTACATAATGATTTATTATTTTTATCTTTAGATTGAATGAAATATACATATGTGTGTATGTATTTGTAATTGTAAATAAACCAGATTAAGAACTCATTACCGTTAATTCTGCATTAAAGAGTGAAAAATTCCGTGAAGGCACAGACAATATCGTAGCAAGATTTCATTATTTCGTATCACCACACAAAGAATAAATTGAGACTATTTAGATTAGATTTAGATACAATATGCTAAGATATGTACTCGCATATACATATGAGACCTTGAGAGCCACAGCAGCCTAAATGACATTTCAAATGATAGTGTGCATTCCCCAAAATTTTAGGAAAAGTTGCTTAACAGATATTTCTTTCTCGAACACGGTTAGTCACCATAATGTTGAATCTAAACTTAAAAAAAAAAAAAAAAATTTCCCTTCCGGCCACCGAACGTGCTTTCTAATAATGTAAAACACCAGCAAAAGGCTATATCTACATAGCTAAACCTAAGTGGTAGCCCTTAAATCACTACTATATTTTTTTGTCGCCGAAAATCTCTAACAGTGTGCCCAAAAATATTGAAAGGTTTAGAAATAGAATTTCGTTACTAGTCTTATCTTCAAAGCATCTTTAACCATTTTATTCTTTTAAACTACTAAGGGCCAGTTTTTCAGTGCCAGTTAGATTAAGTAAACTTGAGTTTAAATTGAACAGCTGACTAACATCTGATTGGCTAATCTTAGTTTAAAATAGCCATATTGGGCGTTTAAACTTAATTTAAACCACGGCCGTGCATTGAAACATATGTATGTATAACCTTAAGCACGTCAGCGAATGCATAACAGCAGTTCTCGAGTTATAATTGTTCGCTGAAATCCTCGTTTCGAAGCAATAATTACGCACCCTAAAATTATGCAACGGCGCTAAGTAAGTATGTATGTACTCGTTATTATGAAATCACTCTCCACTAATTCCGTTTTCGCATAAAACTCAGCAAAACCTTTTTCAAAGCCATAGTGAGTGTGTGGCAACTAATTAATTAGCAAGTACATAAATGGAAATCGATTGTGCCTTTAATTTACATCCATATACATGCCAACATAAATATGAGGTATGTATAGGATCATACATGCAAAAACATACATTTATAAATGTACGTACATAGTATTTCAATGCATATGTAAATATAAATTTGTGTTAAGGGAAAACAACAATTTCGCTCATGACACATATATACATACATACATATAAATAACTCTAGCATCCAATTAAAATGTGAACACTCATAAGTAGACACATACACGTATACATACCTACATACATTTGAATTGCATGTAGTAAGTAACTGAATTATAATTAAAATTATTTTTCTACTTTTCTACTACGCAAGTTCTTTTGCAGTAGAATTCAGCGAAAAGCTATGTATGTATGTGTTTTATTATCACTTATATAGAGTACCATTTCATTAAATCTACATATAAGTATGTGCGCGCCCATAAAATAAAATAAAATTAATTATGAAACATAAATATTGCATGTAATACACGCATTGAAATTGGTCACCACTCCCACTTTTTCTTAGTTTAAGCGTTTGCAATTAAATGTGTATGTATTAATACATAATTTAATAAGTTAATTGATGTCGTAAGAGGTAAAATGAGGAATGAATTTTATCTTTGCAAGAAACAAATTAAACATACTCAAAAAGTGCAATTAAACAATAATATTAATAAAATAATGTAATAAGATATACTTAAAAGAAAAAAATAAATCATTCGGAAGAATATTAAAAATGTATAAGATTCAAAAACACACACAATGCAATGAAACTTGGATTTAGAAAAAAAATTTTATATTAAAAATTCAATTTTTTGTGATGTGTAAAAAGTATGTAGTTATTTTATGATATGTACATGTATGTACATACTTATGACCACTTAATTTCATTGGTATTCGTATGAAAAAAAATAAAAATCAGTTCGGCTTTTAATGGCAGCCACAAAAGAATTTTAATTCCTAATTTCGGCTCTACTTTCTACATTTATTACACTTACATATAATGTGTATAATATTTAATAGTTATTTACGATCAGGTTTAAACGAAATTACATTTGGAACAAATCACACAGCACTCAACCAATAAATACATACATATTTGAAAAAAAAAAAAACAATTTAGTAGCCTAACTTAATATACATAGCTAATATAGCTAAGTGAAATTATTTGAATGTTGTGCATTGTTTCAAGCATTATTCTTATTTAGTTCATAGCTATTTTCATTGTGTAATGCCAATTTAATAAACACCATTTACATACGTATAATAATAAATGTTTAGTAAAAAATTAAAAAAAATAAAAACCAACTTGTGAACGATTTTGGATTGAATATTTGAAAGCTCTAAAAGAGTATGTTGAATACAGGTAATATTCAGGTTCATTAAACCTAATATATATAGCCAGCGCAATTGTATTTTAATGCGTTTGACTATGTTAATTTCATTATAAATATAGCTCTTACTATCTCCTGGACACCGGTCGGACACCAGAACAGGCCTATAGATTTTGCTGATAGTGCTATCGAAAAGCCTCATAGCCTTCTCATCTGGGTTCGCCATCGTACACGTTGAGTGTGATTTTTGTTTGTCGAGAAAGGGCTCCGCATTTCAATTACCTACTGCTCTACCCAGGGGTCGAATCGTGACAGACGTGAACGAGTCGGCAATCGTACGAACACAAATTACGTGATCGTTTAATCGAATGAACAATATCGGATGATAACAATCGAAGGCGAACGAATCGTTATTGTTTATTTGGTTGTCGATTATTTTTCTCTTCTTCCTTTTTTAAGTCACAATCGACATTGAAGTGTCAAAATAAGTGAAAAGTAAATAAAGAAAAGCGGCAAAACTAAAATGGATCAGAGCCTTTTATTTTATTTAAGCTCTAGCGAAAGCGAAAATGACCAAAGAGTTGTGCGTAAGCAACTTCGGGGCAGAAGCAATCCATTGGCATTATCCGACAACGCGTAAGTAATTATACATAGGAAATAAATTACCTTCTCTACTCCGACATACATAACATAACCTGCGATGACACGAAAGCCGTTCCTGCTCCTTTGCAATTGGCTGCAAGCATCTCGCTTCTTGCAAGTGGTAGCTATCAGCAAACAGTTGGTAGCGATTACCTGATAGGTATGTGCCAGAGCACGGTATCAAAATTGACGTCCAACGTCTTAAAAGAAATGAAAGCAAATTGTGTCCGAAATTTATAAAGTTCCAGCCCAACGAATCTTCAAGATGTAAGGAGCGGTTTGCGGAAAAATATAAAGTACCTGGAGGTAGGAAGAGGCGTTCTAATGAATTGCGTAGTGAATCCAATGTTTTTCCTTTTAGTGGTTGGATGCGTAGACGGAACATACATTGGACTACAAAAGCCAATTAGAGACGAGCACATGTACTTCAACAGGAAAGGTTACCATAGGCTTAACGTTATGCTAGTAAGTTCTCTTCTTTCATTTTAACATTTTATTGCTAATATTCCGTTTGCCAGATTTGTGACCACACTTGCAAGATTCTTGCCATAAATTGTCAATATAGAGGTGCAGCCCATGACTTCTGAAAAGGTCCACCACATGTTATTGTTTGGTGAGGCTTTCCACAAACGGTTGGCCGTTGCTTTTCCCTGCGAGCAGTTTGGGTGTAAATTCTTTGCCAAGTCAGGGTGTTCGACCATGAACTCCGCCATGAGTTCCTTCTGCGTAGAGTTTAATTTATTGTAGTTGGTCCTAAAATAAGAAAAAAATTTTTATCAAATTTTGCGCGCGTACGTTCGTCAAATATTAATCGAATGACAGTTCGAACGAACGAGTACGTTCACTCGCACGTTCACGCCTGTCATAATACCGAATTACGATATGAGAAGTTCGTTCACGTCTGTCACAATCCGATTTTGTCATTTTTACGTGACGAGTTGCTCGTTCACGACTGTTACGATTCGAGCCCAGAATTACAGCGGATGACTGCAAAGCGGTCGGCGGTAAGTGAACAGCTGTAAGGTTTCCGCAGTGAAATCCGTCAGAGTAAATACAATTGCGGTGCACGGCGGCTTCCGTCAGTTGCCATTTTGTTATTTTTTTTCGGTACGTGCGTGTGTGTAGATTTACTGAAAATAAAAACGGATGACCCAATTGCCAAACTTGTGAAAATAATAAAAATTACTACAATCAACACTCAATCCTAATGGTGCCGTCCCCGCTGGGCGGTAAAAATAGAAATAAATTTAAATCGACCGAAAAACGTCGGCGGTAAAAACAAACCCCTATGCTGTAAGCCGAATGTTCGTAGCTACGAATTCGTAGCTCCGTTCCGAAAATTCGAAAATTGATATGCTGTAATCCGATCGTAACTATCAGCTAAAAACGTGAATTTCGAAGTTCTTAATCAGCTGCTTTGGCAGAAACAAATCAAAATAAATATAATCGCAAGTGAATAGTGAAATAAAAAAAAATAGTTTAATCATCATTTGCAAAGACTTTTCCCTCATTAAGTAAGATACAAAGGATTCAGTGGCCGGTGCACTTTTGTCCCAGGAGGAAGAACACCTAACAGTTGCATTAATATACAAAGCAGATTGATAGGAGATTGTTCTGTTAGCTTAAATAATAAAATCAGCCCTATTCTGCATTTCGATTACGTTCCCGCATTCCGCTCCGCTGGAATCGAACTTAGGTATTCTGCGTTACGATCGAAACGTAAGAAGAAGAGGAAGACAGAAAACATCTTTCGAAATTAGCTGTTTGCCTAGGAATGTGTGAAATCGAAACAAAACAAAGAAATATTTGCCTCCAAACTATAGCAGCATATGAAGTTAAAGTTTGTAAATAATTTAAAATAACTAAATATACCTAGCATCACTGTTATTTAAAAAGAAAATCTAAGTGGATACATAATTATAAGAATGAAATTCATAGCCGCGGCGTTATTGCTTGAAGAGAAGAACGAGTCCCAGATTGCTGGTGCGGAAGTTGAAAGGCGGAGACTTAGGGACATGTTTGATCTTTTTCAGATGAGTGAAGAGTCATAAGAAATTCATCTTGAACTGTATTACTCATCGCTTAAAGTCAGTGAAATTATAAACGTTGTTTGAGCACTCCACAACATTTGCATTTACTACAGAGTGGAAGATTTGAACGCAAATGAATCCCATTTTGAAAGCCGTCAGGAGGAGGGGAAGAACAAAGCTTATCTTTCCATAGCAAATCGAATTCGAGACAACATACGCACCTCTTTTTAAAAAGTTAGTAAAAACGAGTGCAATAATAAAAGCATCTTTTTTATGTAACTTCACATTTTATGTATGTATGTATCTATGTGCATACATCTATTAATTTTATATAAAAAGAATAAATTGTATTCAGTGCATTTCACAGTCTTATTTATAGATAATGTAAACAAAAACGCCTGGACTTCCACTTTGAAAACGTCGCGCAATATCCCTTTTGGTTGCCATTATTTGAGCCAATTTTTCGTATTGCCCGTATTACCGCTCGCGAAAACACAGAAATCGAGAAAATTCATTTACGATGACTTACAATCATATATATATTTATATTTTACTTAAATTTTTTATAAAATTCTATTATTTAAACCCATGAAAATAACAATTGAAACGTTCTCCGTCAACAAATTTGCAACTTAGAAAAACGGAACTACGATCGAAATGTAGAATAGGTATAATCGTAAATTTCGAAGATTGATCGAAAGGAAACGGAACGCAGAATACCAAAGTTGCCAAACGGAGAAAATTTCGATTCGAGTCGAAATGCAGAATAGGGCTGATAGATATGAGCTTGGATACTTCAGATGACTGCGAGTCTGACGGTGTATAAAATTGTTATCTTAAAAATATATTCCTGTACCAACAAATATGTATGTCTTGTTTATTGATTCATTCAAAATCCCGNAAGCTTCCTCCTTTTATGGGCCTCCATTTCACTAGATATTGACCTGCTTTAATTCTTGGAACGCTTTCCCAAAATTTCAGCACATCCTCTTAGCTTCTTTTACAAAGCCTCGACCAATGTCCGGCCTTTCGCTCATGCATTCTACCAGTTTTTCGTATTGCGACCGATTTGTTGTGATCTTCGATCTGATGATTTTGTAAACATTTAATAATATTTTTTTTTTATTCACACTTCAACTTACATACATACTTTTGCGTTTACACACTTTATTTAATGATATTTTAAAACAATTTGTTTCGCTCCGACACGAGTTGCTATTCGTACAAAATTTCCGACAAATACATAAAAATGACAGCTACGTCGCCTACGCCTACGAATTTCGAAATTACGATACGACAACGCGGACTACAGCATACCAATTTTACGATTCGTAGCAAAATCGAATCTACGACGAATTATAGCATAGGGGTGTATATAATGAAAACATCATATTATTTGCTCATTTATAATTAGGGCATCATTTTCGTTTGATGCGATTCGATTTTTCTTTCTCGAGATATACCAGTTTTAATGTGCAGTACTTCGGTATTATGTTATGTTTTTGGTGCTTTTTGAAAATCAAAAGATGGCAACACTGGCGTGAATACTTCGCTCAGCACTGTCAAGCACTGTCCCTGCAAGGCATCGAGGGGCTGCAGGTGGGCAAAATGCATGTCTCATACAATCTCAGAAGGTCTATCTAGTTTTTCCCTCTCACTGAGCAGGCGAGACTGCAAACAACTTATTGGACTGTTGACTGGTCACTTCACGAGGCACAAACACCTGACTGTGATAGGCGTATATGGGCCATTCTCGCAAACTTCGATTTTTTTTGTGAAAAAGATTATTATTTTTAAATCCTGAGCACATGTCTGAAACTTTTAGTATACGTTCTTTTAGCTGCTGGAATACAACATCCAACGCGGTGCAGCATTTTAAAGCAACGCACCATACGTTTTTAACGTTTTCTAATGGTTTTTTTTTTTTGTAAATCGAAAGTGGGCGTGATTTTAGTCCGATTTCAAAAATTTTCAAAATATAGCTTTTTTATGCCAAGGTCATTGATTGTACTGAGTTTGGTACAAATTATTAAATCGGTTACCGAGATACACATACAGTGAACCAAATAAAAACTGGGACTCGACATTTTAGTAAGTTTTGGCTATTTTGCTTTAGTTTATTTAATGTTTATTATTTTTATGAAAGTATAGCTGATAACATACTTAACAAACACGATATAAATCCAAATTTCAGACCTTGTGCAAACATTATGAAGAATCCGCAAAGTTTGGCCAACATTTCAAACTTGTTGACTAGCATCTTTAGACAAAATTTTGGTATTCAGTTTTGTAGCTCGTAAAATTTTAGTAAAGCAAACAGCAAATTTTAAGTATCTTGGACTTACCGTCCATTTTTGGCATTTATAAAAAAAAAAGTTCCGAACATAAATTGCCAAAAATCAACGTTAAGTCCTCGCATATACAGCTCAAGCTCTTTCGTTTGACTCCTTATTTTTGAAAATCGGACGAACGATGCAGATTTGATGACATGGACAAGAAATGCCTTTGGGTCTTATATTGGTTTTTCGGGGGTTTTTTTATTTCTTTTTCTCTCTGTAACTTTTTAATGAAAAAGTGGTGCACGAGGATCATAGTTCAACAGTATATTGTACAATAGAGCACGCACGTGTTTGGCTAAAGTTTCCAATTGCAGACGATGTGCTAATAAAAGATATTTATTTTTACTTTTGTGCACACATCGTAACCTTTTAAAGAAGTTGTTTCTTAACTATCTTCTAATGAGAGCACAGATGAACACTGAGAGAGGATGAACACTGCGAACAGCGAGAGAAAGAGAATGAGCGATGAACTTCAGAACGTTCTAGAGTTGCCATGAGTGCGAGCGCAGGTATATAAGGGCGCCACCAGACACCGGAGTGAGTTAGTTACAAGTCAGCAAGCTACAAGTAAAGTGAGCAGAGAAGTGGGTTGCGAATAAGCAAGCTATAAATCTAATTGTGTTAACAAGTTTAGTAAAGCGTTTTTATTGCTTTAACGAGTATTGTAAAGTGTTTTTACTGTATTAGCGAGTATTGTAAATTGTTTGTTGTGCAATAAAGTTAATTGTACTGGTCATCGTTAGCATTTATTTAACAATCCAGCGATACGAGCCGTAGCATATTTGGGAAATCCCTCAAGGTTTCAAGGATAATCGTAACAATTGGTGTCAGAAGTGGGATTGTTAAATAAATCCCGAAGGATAAACTACTGAAAATGGCGAAAATTCAGGACTAATAGATTGAGGAGCTGAAACAGGAGTTGGAAAAGCGTAATTTGGCCACCTCCGGAAGAAAAGTGGAGTTACTATCTTGGCTGCGAGAGGCTATGGAAGCAGAAGGCATCGACGTGGACTTCCAGGGTAAACTCGACGATGCATCCGCAAAGAACGATGAGGCTGCATGTTCGTCGAAGGATGTGCTTCAGACATCCCAGAAGGTTGAAGAACAGCAAAAGGCTCCTTCGTCATCAACAGCTATGGACATCAACACGTTATTGGCTGTCATTTCACAGACGATGCAAGCACAGTCACAGATGTCATCACAGCTGTTGTCACAGATGCAAACACAGCTTGAAGCACAGAGGTCGCAGTTGTCGTTATTGGTGTCATCGCAGCTGGATCTCACAGCTGCAGGAGAATTTATCAGAGACAACGCGCTCTTAAGGGAAAGACAGGATAAAATCGAAGAGAAGCAGGATAAGATCGAAGAAAGACAGGGTAAAGTCGAGGAAAAGGTGGTGGGTGAGCTGGAAGGTTGCCTCCGAGATTTGCATTTGAATCGTCGTAATTTGATATCTAATTTTGTAATCCAACGAACGGTGAAAATCTTTGTACAGCGAACGGTGCGGATCTTATAGTTTTTAGACAGGTGGCAACCCTATTGAAATTCTAAATGAAAAAGATCACTCTCCTATCGATGGGAAATATATAAGAGAACTTCTCGTCAAAATCCGTTCAGTGGTTTTCGAGATTACCGCGAACAAAGAATCTCGACTTTCCTTTATACTATATATAGATTCGAAAAATTATATGTTATAAGAAATACGATTTCCACCCTAAGAGATGTGATAAACTTTTTTTCCAGAAAATTTTCCTGAAGTTCCGGAAGCTTTAGAAAAGTTGTCAATTCTGGGAGACTTTTGAACAAGAAAGTCTGCGTACACGGTCAAAACTTTGGGTTTAATTTTTAAGCCGCGCTGGGACTACTGCCTTTTTTAATCTTTTATAGTCTACTTTTTAAACCAGTCAGTAGTTTTAAGCAATTTTTAATATATTCTGGTTTAAATTTTAGTTCAAAAAGTTCGTGCTTAAAAATCAAACCAAAATATTTTAATTCAGGTTTCTAGGTTTCATATTTAGAAAATTTGGTTTAAAATCTAAACCCGAAATAGAAAATGTTTGCACACAGTGAAATGTGGTGTTGATTCAAACTCAACATATGAAAGCACATTTACATGCGTGGCTGTAGCTGAGTGCGCAAAGATGCTTGATACAATTGGTTGCTACCAAGGCTGTCCGGGTTCACTCCCCATCAGGCGGACCATGAAACTTAGGATTTTTTTATTATTCTTAATTATGAAAATGTTTGGGCTTACAATTTTAACCGAACTGTTTAAATTCTAAACCCAACATATGTGCTCTCTTTTTTTAAAATTGGAAGGTTTGTGTTTGAAACTGAATTTAGTTTGGTCATAAACGTTTAAAATAAAAACCGAAATTTTTAACCGTGTATCAATTGTTTGCTGCTATAACAAGACCGATATTCATCACTGATTTAATGACAATTGCTAAATATTCAACGTTGCCAGAATCTACAGCAAACATTGATGAAACAGTGATCGGACTTCTACCACATTGTGCTAGATCTCCACTTTTTTGAGCATCTACCACGCAAGGTTTGAAGTCTACCACATATTCGCGTTTTTAAGTAGTTTTATTTTTGCTCGACATAATTTTCTTAATTTTAAGAGCGAAAACTGTCCAACACTAAACACTAACAACAGGCAGAATAGGAGCATAAAACAAACTGTAAAATAGTAAATTTCCTCAATATTCAATTTTTCTACAGGAAACGTGGTTTTATTTTGTTAAATTGCAAAATATGTGATTTATAAAAAGAATTAAGTGCAAAACTGTTAAAAAACGGCGATTTTGTGAAAATGGTAGCAAATGTCAGTGTATTTAAAGTTTCTAAAGCATTGTTTAGTTTTACTTGAGAATTGTCAAAATCGGCAAATACCAAGTAGCGGTTTCTGTAAAGTGCCACATTTGTGTTAGCTACATCGTGATGTGATATAAAAAGAAAAGCTGGCAGCACTCCGTAAGGTTGCAGAAATCTTTCAAAATATCGAGCCCTAACCGCCAAAATAACGTAAGCGACATTTTTTTAAAAATTTTCTTTTAGATGCAGAAATATTCCTAGAGCATCTAGATACATTTTTGCATCAAAAAAAAAAATTTTGAAAAAAATGTCGCTTACGTTATTTTGGCGGTTAGGGCTCGATATGTTCGAAAAATATCTTGGTATGGAAGGAACTGCTTTACACTGTCAAGGAAAAAAATTGCCAAAACTCAACGCAGTTTTTAGAAACTTCATGTTGCACTTTATTATGCTAAAATAATTATTTTTTCGATTCTAATTAAAATGTTTGGAATTTAGGTGAAACCTTGCAGAATTTTTACAATTTTTGTACAAGGTTTGATCCAAAACCTGAGATCTACCACATTTTTTTCCAGATTCTACCACACAAGTTTTTTTAAAGTCCGATCGCTGATTTGGAATGGCTCGTAACTGCGGCGGCGGCGTTTTTACCGTCGAGGTTTTTCGGTTGATTTAAATTTATTTCTATTTTTACCACCCAGCGGGGACGGCACAATTTTGATTGAGTGTTCATTGTAGTAATTTTTATTATTTTCACAAGTTTGGCAATGTTTTCATCCATTTTTATTTCCAGCAAATCTACATACACGCACGTACCGAATAAATATTTAATTTTAATGATAATTTTCAAATCAATATGACAACTGAGGGAAACCGTCGTGCGCCGCAATTGTGTTTACTCCGTCAGATTTCACTGCGCCAACTGTTCAGCTGTTCACTTACCGCCGACCGCTTTACCGTCGTCCGCTGTTATTCTGGGTAGAGCTTAAATGTTCCAATGAAAAGGTGCAAAATAACGCCAAGCATTTTCAACAGATCTATGGTCCAGATATGGGCAGTGAACTCATTATTTGGTACAATTTATGGAAGAAAGAGAAAAAGAACTTGTCCGAAGAAGATATGTAGGATGTTGAAGTTTTAGATCTATTTAAAGAATAAAACGAATTTATACCAGCGATAAGCAAGTGTATTTCCATTTTGAGCGCTTTTCCATGCACAACAGCAACTGTAGAGCGATCGTTAAGTATACTTCTCGACTATGTCTAATGAGCGTCCATAGAAAACTCGTTACCGAAACCCACGACATGATTCAGGAGGAAATAATCGAAAAATTTACTGAAAATCCCAAACGTTTGTTATTAGCGTAAAAATTATTAAATAAAATCACCAAAATTAACAAGTATAATTCATTTCGTCGTGTGAAGCTTTGTCAGGGGAAATGGTTGCCCAGAAAATCAGATGAATGTTTAAAACGACAATATTATGAAATGCGTGAGATAGACAGAGACAAGAAGGCAAAGCCTTTCTGCAGGGTTGAGTGTATCATCAAACACATTTTGCACCAGGGAAAGGCAACATTTGTTGGAAGAAACGAAATTGCCATAATTTGACAAAATACTACACATACGTCCTGTGTGTTGCCAGTAAATTCGCGCACGTAAATGCGATGGAAATTATTCCTGATTGGGACGCGCAGGAAATATATTTAGCACAAACTCAGATAACATACTGAGATTTATAAGCCAAGTAACATTTTATAAAAGTAGCTAAAGCTCTGAGCAAAAGAGTTAACATTATGTTGCATGAGAAGTAATAACGTAAATATTTTACGATAAATCTTATGCAATTTCACCTGTTGCAGCAAATATCTATGGTAAACAAGTCTGCGAACAAATGTCGGTAAGTAAACCTATATACATATGTACATATGTAGTACATGTACATATATGTATATGAAGAGATGCAATATGTAGCGTATAGAAGTTTGGTATCGTAAGTACGTACATATGCACAGTGTATGTATGTAGCTACATTTGTATAACTACGCAGGATTCTCAATGGATGCTTGTATAGACACAATCACCGCACATTTTGTTCGCTATACATCAATGCCGGCTTTCCCAAAGTGGGTGTCGCGGCACCCTGGGGTGGCTAGAGTATATATACTAGTGGCACGGGCAAACTTTTAAACTTTCCATACACAACGAAAGCGGTTTGATCAAACTTCAACATGACGGACAGAAAATAAAAAAAATTTAATTCTTATTAAAATTTCCTTCAGCGGCTCGTCAAACCCCATACACATCACAATTGACTTGCATCAAGAGATACTTCACTCGGTCTTTCAAGCCGCTTATGTGGTATATTTACCTCTTAAGCGTAGTTCCCCAGTACGTTTTGTCAACGAAAAATTTAATTAGAAAATTTTCCTTTTCGGTACTTTTGTCGACCTTATCCACGTTTCATCCAGTTTTCTTCCCGTTTCCGGATTTTTTGCTGGCTAAGCTGTTCTCGCAATAAGCGCAGCTTCTTCGCGCATGTGTATATGTTACTTATTCTTTGGAACTTCACAATCACACTGTGAAACTTGTGGATTTTGTAGTTTGCAACTTGACGAAAGTACCGACGTAGTGGGACTTAATGTTCTTCTCGTGTTAGTGAGGTACCCATTCGCAATGCAAATCGAAGAAGAAGTTTTGATGAGTGAAGTATGCACTTGAGACTTACACCATTAGCGACGAAATTTTTAAAGCTATCGGAAAATTTGTACAGAAAAATGGTTTCTAATGGAGCAAGTGTGCGGATATTTACAGTGATGGGGCAGCCGCAGTGGTTGGAAAAACAAAGGGAGCGATGTCTATTATGAAGCAAGAGGCAGAAAACGCCACGAGAAGTCACTGTATGATCCCTCGGTATTCCCTGGCGACTAGAAAGATACCTCCTACGAAATTAAAATACATCTTGGTTTTTTTTCTAGCACGTCGAGATTGTTTTTATAGGTGACATGTATATTTTCATGTGACCCGACAAGTAAACCTACTGGGATGACAAATTAAGCTTTTGAAAATCTTCTGGACATCAGTGAAGACAGCTCTTTGAATATTAAATACTGCGAAAGGAACCAAGAGAGTTCTGGATGCAAGTGTTTGCACAAAACACTGCTGTTGGCAAGATTGCAAATACTATTGACTTTTACTTTTACATTTCTATGTGAGACTGCATTTTCAACAAATGCTTACATAAAAAAAATACACCAGCAAGCTTTCAGCGTCAAATGAATTCAGGGTAAAATTGTCAAAGCTCCCAATAAACTTAAATGAAATAATGAAATCATCAAAACAATTTCAGTCCTCACAATAAAGCTAGATGAGCATAAAGTTTGCATTGTGCTTCTTGTTTTCATAGACATTTGTATAGTAGGGGTGCCGCAAAATTTTTTTAGCACAACAGGGGTGCCGCGGTGAAAAAAGTTTGGGAAGGCCTTCATCGATGCATTCCTTCATATACTGTATACATCTGTGTAATGCAGTATTTGTCAAACTTTGGGTCGCGACCCTCTGGGGCGTCGCGAAACCTTAATCGAGGGGAAGCGCCCAAAAGGAAACAGGCAAGTGTTTCTAGGCCCTACACTAAAATAAAACATACAATTTCAGTGAAAAGGATGGGCTCCTTTATTAAAAAAACCAAAAAAATAGTCAAAGCGTGGTCTCATTTTTGAGATATTAACAATGAAATAAATTTCTAGTTAAAGCTCATTTCTCTTTTTAGTTTTAATTTCCACCATGGAAGGGGAGGCAGCTCACATAGGTAAGAAGCGGAGAATGGCAACAATAATTTTAAAGCGTCCCTTTCCAGGTCTGGATATTCTGATTTTCTCTTTATCCAGAACACACCAATACTACGCGAGTAAATTCCGTTATTAACTTTCTGTCAACAGCTAAATCTATACGATTTTCCTTCATCTTCGAGTTTAGATTAACGAGTTCTATTGACCTATTCAAGAAAGGGTTTAAGATCCATTTACACCCATTGCCAGCTTTTGAGTCCAGGTCTGAAAAGTAAGCTAATAGTTTCTCTTCCAAATTATGCAAGCTCTGTATCATGCTAAGAATTTGAGAACTTTCCCTATCTTCAACGTTCTTCTGAATACTAGGAAACAGACTCAAATACATTTTTTTGCAGAGAAGTTGACCACAAATTAAGATTTGCGTGAAATGCTTTCATTTTAGCATTTTCTGTAAAGATATTTTCTTCTTTTGCTTGGAGGTGTTTAAATTATTTAGGTGGCCAAAAAGATCAGCAAGAAATACCAGGGACGTAAACCGGTTTTGAACTGAACCGGTTTTGAACCAGAAAACCGTTTTTTTCTATTAATTAACTGAACCATTAACCGAACCGAAATTTTCCACAAATGTTTGATCCGAACCGAAAACCGAACCATTTTCCATAAAGGTTTAAAGGTTCGTTTCAACCAATTTTTAATAGATAAATGTACCCACTTTTTTCTTTTTGTTAAACATGGTAATACCTACCATGTTTGTTTACCATGTGACAATATGAAATGTAAAGGCAACCCATCTCATTTGACAGACACTTGTCCCTTAACCTTGCGCGTTGTTGCACTTGACACTTGCTGCACCGATTTATACCCGACCGCACTTGTGCACAAGGGTATTATAACTTTGTTCACATAACGGTTGTTTGTAACAGGTAAAACGAATGGAGATAGATATAGACACATGTATACATAAGTGATCAGAATGAATAGAGAAATCGATTAAGTGGCGACTGTCTGTGCGTCCGTCCGTCCGTCTGTCCCTCCGGCGGTCCGCCTGTGCACACGATAACTCTAGTAAAAATTGAGATATCTTAACGAAACTTTGTACGTGCACTTCTTTCGGGCGTAGGACGGATGTTATTGAAAATGGGAAAAATCGGACAATAACCACGCCAACCTCCCATATAACGGTAATTTGGAGTAATACGAAATCTTCGATAAATCAGTAAATATTAAAGCTAATTAATTCGAAATTGATGCTTGCAACAATCCTTTACCAAGTAATACGTTTATAAAATTTTGGAAAACGAGAGTGGCACCGCCCATTTATGATCACATATATGTATCTCGTTAACCGTTCTACCAATTTGTACCAAATTGTTATGGTTATTTCGCTTACCACATAGAAGCAAAACATTGAAAATTATTGAAATCAGACTAAAATTGAGGCCGCTTTTCATATAACTGTAAATTTCAGAAATGCTTGAAACTTCAATATTTCGAAATTTAAGGACGCTAAATTACTCAAAATTTATACACCCCGGCTTACCATGTTGCAGTAGTTTTCGGAAAGGTGAAAATCATATATTTAATACTTGCGCCGGGTATTTAATGTTCGGCCCGAACTTAGACTTTTAGTTGTTTGTTTTTCGAACCCTTGAACCGAACCGAAACCCCGGTTCAAAGACCAAAAAAACCTCTTTGACGAACCAATCCAAAAGTGCAAAAACGGTTAGAACCGCGGAACCGAACCGGCAAAATTTTTCATCGGTTCATGTCCCTGAGAAATACTAATTTCAAGAGCACGTAAGAATTACATATGTCGGTATTTACGTTGGCGGTTTCGTTTTACGGAGCTGCCCGCGCCTTTTTCATTCAATATATATTTGGCTATAAGCAAAAACCACCTAAGTAGAAAAACCTGAATTCGAGAGAAAACTTTATAGTTTATTATATATATATTATATTATATATAAATATATTTATATATATTTATTAAAAAATATCCTGGCCACGATTTTTTCAGCCAACCCACTCGCAAATTATTTATTAACTCGTTAAATTTCATAGAGGAAAGATTTCATCCATTAAACAGATGGGTGAAGGTCGAGCGTTTGTCGGATATTAGACTATTTTATGATTTTAAACAAATTCAGAACTTGAGCGTTTCATCATCATCAATCACTGTGCTCTACGGATTGTGCCACAAAACTATATCCTTTATAATATCAGATATTAGCTCAAAAATAATGGAACGCCAGAACAAAAGCAACTGTACTTATAGGGAACATGGTGCCACTACATTCACTTCTATCTTTGTTTTTTATTTGGATGATAAGTGTCCTGGTCGATGGGTTCAGGATTATGGCAGCCCTACCTTACGGGGCGCTAGCATTTTGTAACTTGTAGAGGGGTCGCGTATTCAAAAGATTGAAAAACACTGGATGCAGATGTACTAGTGATGTTAATTCTTCAGCTTTTCCTATCCCGGGATTTTTGGGGTGTCGTTATCACAATCCCGGGATCCCGCGATTAGTCCCGGAATTTAGATATTCATTATTTTTCAACAACTTAAATCGAAAAAAATGCTTCTATATTGTTTGAGAAGCTCCCCTATTATAAAATATATAATAAATAAATGGGTTTGAAACCTACTTTTTTATTTGAAGTGGCTTTTTATTTTTGCTCCCTGACGTCAATACTTATTTTAAAGGACTTTGTAATTTCAAAGATATGATTAATTCCAAAAATTATTTTAAAACTTCTATGCAATGTTGAATAAAAATATAGGTATTAAATGCAAGAGAAAATTTCTTCAGAATTTAAAAAAAAAAATTAAATATTTTTGGATTCACAAGGACGAGTAGGTAATTTTTTAAGCTGATAAAATTAGAAGGATGAAATTCGAGGCTGTTATCGAATTTATGTAAGTCCTTAACATATAATTTTTTCAAAAACAAATGTTGCGAAATTTCAAGGATAAAATTTTAAAAGGGCATTTTCAATACTTACTCGTCCTTATGCACCAAAAACTTGAATCTGTTGAAATGTTACGGGATTTCCTCTTCAATTTGATACCCATACTTCTTCTCTAAGCACATTTCTCTGAATTTTTTAAATCATTTTTGAATTACTGACGTCAGAGTGAAAAACTGAAAACGCAATTTTACTATATTTGGCCCATGGTTTCGCGAATATATTGATATTTGTGCTTAAAATTTACTATCGCGCGGTGTTATGTGTATAATGAGTTAGAGATTTATAAAAAAATATTAATTATTAAATAAAAAAATAAATATAGCCAATACTGGTCAAGAAAAGGAGTTTCTATTATTGCCATCAGTGCAAATTACAAATCCCGAAATACCGGGTTTATTTGCCAAGAATCCCGGGATTTTTGGGACCTTAAAAAGGCCGGGATCCCGGGATTAACATTGTTTCCTGTAAGAGCAGCGTAGGAGTTGGAAATTTCCGTGGTTTACATTGACTCCTATTTTCGGTTGCTATCTTTGTACGCATTTATGAACAAATTCTTGTTATTTGTTACATTCATTGTAGGTTTTCCTTTTTGTTCATTCAACAATTGGTTCGCAAAAGTTTCTAAAAAGGGTTCAAAGGATGTTTGAGGAGGGGGTATGTCTACTTTAAGTTTCTAAATGTTTGCAGTGGCAATTGTTTTGAATTTAACGGGTGCTTTTACAAGGCGTTTTATGGATAATAAAATAAAAATCTTATACATATACATATGCATATGTATATACATATATGTATAAGTACATTAGACTGCACCTTAGTTGCATGGATAAGATTTTTTTGTTAAGCAGCAAAGCAAGACTTCCCCCTAAAATGTTCCTTCGGTCTTTGAAATATTTTTAAAGACTTGCCTCAACGGCATACTCAGCATTTTCGTGTTTTTTTTTTTTTAATTTAACTTCTGAAATCCTAGCAAATTGTAATTTTACGTGGGAAAAACTTCAATAACTTTAAAAGTTTGGAAAGTTTAAAAATGTTGAATTTTTTAAATTTTTCGTAGGTCACGCTTTTATGACCAAATTAACCCTTCTGGGAGTCTTTCTTTGCAGGACAAAGTTGCAAAATAAGGCGCAGTCTAATGTACATGTACGTAGAAAGCAACTTGAGCGATGCGCCTTGATTAAACATCCTGCATTAACATATGTATGTAGATACGTTTTACATATATTTTGCGTAACACGTTGCGAGATATATGGGGAATTCCATGATAAGGTGATCCTTAGCGTTCAGTACGGCTTGATAAATCCGTAGTAAATAACATTTTTACATAAATAAAATCTAGTAAGTAAAATACAGGGCTGCAAACCGCTCCAAAAATCGATGCGGTTCGGTTCAGTGGTTAAAACCATTTAGAAAAATGCGGTAAATTGTTCTAAGGACACAAACGTTCGCGCCGCACCCGAATAGATAGTACTATTGTCCAGTTTCATAGTCCTTCAAAGGATCTCCCGATGACATTATACTAAAGGGTAGCAACTCAGTACATCTAGGTACCCTACTCCGATGAAAGCTTTTGACTCTTGAGTACAAAATTACATCTCATCGTGTTTCGTCCTTCGGAAATCAGAATGGAAGACATGTTTGCAAACTGTTTTTGATTTAATCGCTCAACGATAACTGTAGTTATAAACATTACAAGCAACCAAACTTTGACAAACCTTGGCAAGAAAACATACATATGTACGTATGTACATATGTGTATTAATTGCGAAGTAAATGTTATTCCTAGGGAACGGATTTTTAGGACCTAAAACCTATAAAAAAGGTAAAATGAAATAACGAAATGCGCTGGAAAAGGCAAACTAAAATAGTGAAATAAGCAGGAAAAGGCGCTAGAAATAGCTAAAAAGGCAAAAGAAGGCACTAAAAAAGGACGAAACCTGTTCAACGGAAGCCACTATCCAATTCCTGTATAGAATTTCTCACTGATTCCGAAAATCGAGTTAATTCTACACTGAGGGAAATAATGCATAGTAAAAACGAATACTTTATATTTGATTATCGTTTAAAAATGTTCGTATTTAAAAATAATAATTTCATTCAAAATTTATTACGCACGTATTTGACTGTTCACATCTGAGTATGTATGTATATGTAAGTGTACATACCCTGTAGGGAAACCGCGGACTAGTGAATCAAATTTCTAGTTCCGTACTAGGCCTTTGTCGCCAAAAAGGAACTAGTCCGATATGAACTAGATTCCCACCAGTCCAAAATCGGCGAAAAGTGGTACTTTTAAAATAATAATTTTTTCCAGTTTTTTTCACTAGAAATCGATATCTAAAGTGACGAATTTAGAAATGGTTCTGAACTATAGAAAAGGGATGCAGAACGAACTAGATCTTATTTGTCGAATTTAGAACAAGTGCGGAACTATCGAATAAGGGATGCAGCGGGGGGCTTGTTTACTTTACATAGATATGTGTTCGGCGGCTTTTTCGTTCAAATACGATTCTATTCTGCGCTTCGCTGATGCTTTATCATAGCTTGGTAATACAAAACTAAAATTTGTGTTAAGATTTCAACATCTTGGGACCGTCTAGAATCTAAGAAATAACAGCGAGCACCTCTGCAAACTCAGCTACAGCAACGTACAATCTTACAATCATTCAAACAAATTTAATTTCAAATTGAAAACACATTTCTTCCAAAATAACTGAAAATCGCACACACGGAAGAACCAAAAAGATTGAAAAATCATAATACTTTTTTCTTTCGTCTGCCGATTTCAGAACTGGTTCGGAACTATAGAACTTAGCACTAGTTCTGAACTATCGAAAAAGGGATGCAGCGGGCGGCAATTGACACTTCCTAGGACATCGCCATGTTAAATTCGCCAGTTGCTTGCATGAAAAAGAGATTTATCGCGAACCAGTACTGGGTCTAAATGTACTAGAACCGCACCAGTTCAGAACTAGAGATTTTCCCCACAGGGTACGCACCCCCAGCAAGCAGAGCGCCGCTCTGAGAGCACGGTAACAACACACACATACGTACATAGTACATACATGTTTATCCGTACAAATCGCGTGCTGTAGTGTTGATGGATATTCAACATTTGAAAGCAAACTTATATGCCTGGGTGTAGCTGAGTGCGCAAAGATGCTTGCGACAAGTTGTTGATATCCGGAGATGGTCGGGTTCGAATTCCACCGCAGCCAACATGTAAATAAATTTTTTTTTTAGTTTTTGTCTTGATTATTCCCTTCACGGATGCTTTTTCAGTACGAACGCAGTCATTTTAATATGCGCGTAATTGAATTGAATATTTACCAATAAACAGTACTTTCGTTGACGTTTATAGTAAGATCAATTACGTTTCTATTTGATTTTAATATTTTTTTCCCTCAGTGTAATATTCTTTGGATAAGCATTCGTGATATTTTCAGGTGTACATGGCGTATGGGTAACATTCTTCCTGCTCATTTTACATACAAAAAATCTTTGCGCATTTTCATATGACTACTTATTTATCCATCGAATTTTTTCATTATCTACTTGATTTTTTTGTAACAGAATAAATGTACTAAACGTGCGCTCGACGTGAGTTGATACAAGTGGCGCCCAATTTAAATATGGACCGTTTGAAAAGTTTATGTGATCAGGAATAAGGGATTTTTGCTCGCTATGTTCACTTTCTTAAAGGTACAATAGGCAAAAAATGCAGCATCAAATGTGTATGTGTGGAATCAGGAAAAGCTTAATCGTGGGCATTCTTAATCGAATATACTCTATCTCTTTAGTAGAAAAAAGAAAATTTTTACCTTCCTTTTATTAGCTCGGGATGTGACTATGTAATATTGATGCGCCTAAAAGATGCAGCGATTTCTATTCTCAAGTTACATACCTGATGACAGTACGAATGGCAATTATAATAGGGAGGTTTTAGTTTTTTAAACTATAATTTTATTCACAAAAAGCTTTAGAAAACCGTAGTAGAAAGCGTAGCAAATTTCTTAAGAACTGCGTACTGCCTCAAGAAAATTGTATACAAGAAAATTTCTTAGCCATTTCTTACATACAGGCCTATTAATTTGAAAACCTACATGAAACATTGCAACGTACATGCATATTTGCATGAGTTCAATGGCAGCAAACAAACCTTTTACGCACAAGGTGCTCACTGGCAAATACGTCTGGAAAATACTGAAGTGCCAATTACTTTGACGCCTTCGCAAACACAAGATTTAATTATAAAACAATGTTAATGTAATAATACACAGAAGTAAATAAGGTGAATGCAAAAAGATGGAGGAAGGTTTGTATATGTATGAACGAGTAGCATAAATGGCATTCACAGTTCGTCAGACAATTGACGACGAACGTCGGAGACCGAATAATGATGGACGATATGGATGAAAATTAGACCGGGTCGCAAAAAAGTTCCCATACATTGAGAGACTACTCATGCTATGGTAATCTGATTAACTCAGTGAGAGGGCAGGACCAGGAAATTTTTTTTTACGAATTACACTAAAATGTATTCAAGCAAAAAGCCCATGGGCCCTACGGCTTATAGGGCTGTGACTTTGTCGTTTAGAAAACTCCAAATGAGTTTTCGGGGGATGTATCAAGCGAATTTGTTGGGCACTGGTTATTTATTTACGTTCATATATTAGGGTATACGCTGCAACCAAAGGTAACTCTTGTACCATCTCTGTATGCTGAAAGCCACACAGAGCCCGACACCTTGTAGCGCTTTGGCTTTTGCTGTTGGAGGCAACTCCGTAGGAGTTGTGATGCGTCATTGTGGGGACTCGGGGGTGCCAGAAATTAACTACTTTAGTAGGTTTTGCTATGCGGCACTTGAGAAGTGCATGCATATAAATAATATCCAATATGAAATTTTCTATATGCATTTGTATTGTATCCGGTCTGGTACCAGCAGATTGGCGTGTTTCCTTAACTAACACATAATGACGATACTTATCAGCATTTAGAAAATAGCTGATTTGTTGTCGATAAATTCATTGGTGTCTGCATATACTACGTAAATACACAGAGGCATGCAAATGTACGTATGATTTGTACATAGCTTAACGATAAATTGTCTGCATACAAATATGGCGCAGTCTAATGCACATATGTACGTATGTATGAAATCGGTGGGAACTTTTAAATTTTTAAATTCAACGCTAAAAGAAATGCACTTGATTACTTGCCTAATCCTATTTGAACAATACTTATGTGTTTAAAAAAATTGCTGAGAACTTTTATAAAGCGTTTTTATGCAAAACAAAAGTAAGTGCGCCTGGGCCACACTGTAGAAGTGAAACTTACGTTACTTATCTATCTATACATACACACATCTGCTTTCGCTTAAGGCTATATTTTTACGCTTTTTTTCTATCAATGTAGATCCCTACCTCTACCACTGTTCGTTTTAATAACATTCATGTTATTCTGTTTTTCCATTATCTTAATTTTTATCTTTATACTGTATCGATAACAAAATCGATTATAACCATTAATCGATTAATACCATTGGTATCGATAACAAAATCGATTTATATCGATTACAAAATAGATAACGAAATCGATATCCAAAGCGATATACATCGATAACAAAATCGATAACAAAATCGATAAATTTCGATAACAAAATTGATAAATAGCGATAACAAAATCGATAAATATCGATAACCAAATCGATAAACATCTATAACCAAATCGATAAATATCGATAACAAAATCGGAAAATATCGATAACAAAATTAATAAATATCGCTAACAAAGTCGATAAATATCGATAACAAAATCGACAAGAATCGATAATTATCGATAACAAAATCGGTAAATATCGATAACAAAATTGATAAATATCGATAACAAAACCGATAAAAATATCGATTATTTTACTGATAAGTCTCGAGAATCCCGAAAATCTCTAAGATCTCAAAATAGTTCCCAGATTGAGTCTCTGTGTCTCTCTCTATATCCTTTCCTCTTTAATTACCTCTATTTTAATCTTTCTTCCCTTATCTTCATTTTTCCTTTTATCGGTATCCTCATCATCCTCTTTGTCTTTACATTTATGTTTATCATTTTTTTCAGCTACATATTCTCCTTCACATTTGCCCTTATATATATAAGTAAAGTGTTTAAATTTACCTTGGTCTTCATTTTTGCCTTTATCTTTACGTATCTTTGTTTTTGTTTTTATTTTTACCTGTGCCTTTATCTTTCTCTTCATTTATGTACGTAGTCACGTTTACTTTCATTCTTGTATTGGTATTTTTCTAAGTGTTATTCTTTAACCTTTTATTAGCAAATTTTTGGTAATTTAATACAATATGCATACACACAAGAAGCACTTGTTTCAGCCCCAACCATTTCCGTTGCACCATTTCCGTTGCATCATTTCCATTGCATACACACAAGAAGTACTTGTTGCAGCCCCAACCATTTTTATTTCACCATTTCCGTTGCATCATTTCCGTTGCAACATTTCCGTGTGCAATTTCCGCTGAATTTGGCAATTTACTCCCAGCCAATTAAGCGCCGCTAAAGAAGTTTCACTTCAAAAAGAAAGAAAATGGTAATAAAGCCCTATAATTTTTAACTGTTTAAATAAATAGCGGAATCTGTGTTGGGGAAAAATCAATAGCTATCAAAATATGGATGTATGTATGTACACATCTACACACATGAATAGCACGTCGTTTCAAAGTGTTAATGCTTGCCACTTATGCTTATTTATTAATTTTTAAGAATTTACAAATACAATACAGTTCATCCTCTAACATAACCCATATAAACCCAAGTTTAAAACTTTATAAAAAACTACAAAAAAATTCAACACATTTTCTGAGAAGTGTTATAATTTTTTTTGAGTACACAGCTTTCCAGCCCATGGCGTTTTAGTCTGATAACGTGCATGTTTCAAGTGGCTAAAAATTAGCGTTGTTTTATTATTTAAATTTTTGTTGCCGAAGGTGTTGCTGCTTTCTTCCATATAAAAATAAATTGTGTTTATTCATCACTTAGGTACACATCACTATGAAATGGGGTGCTATAGATATGACCGATACCGTTTATATGTAGGAAAAAGTGTTGGTACACTTCAGAGACAAATTACACTACTCAACAAATTTTCAATTTCGATTTTATTCGAATCAGAACTAATAAGTTTTTTTTTTAAACCAACCTAAAAATGCGTGTTTGGTCTATTTTCGAGGTTACCTTGCATTGCAAAATTTTTGTTAGTCGGAGAAAAAATATATATAGCAATTTAACTTACACCTCGTGCTCTATCTTTTACCGTTAGGCTTGCTCGAAAATCTATTAAAATTAGTTCGCCTTATGGTATATACATTTTTATGTCCAACGTGATATAATGAATGAAGCTCTCAATATTATACACCAGTGGACTACTCGCGCAGGCTTAGAGATTAGTGCAGATAAAAAGGACATGTTACATTTTACAAGAAAGTACAAGATTCCTACGTGGAAGTTTCCTAAACTGAACTGTATTGAAATGCAAACCAAAAGACGTACCTTGGAGCAGACCTGTTAAATGATGATAAATGTTTATAATGATTATTATTTAAAGCATTTTTTTGGGTAACCGTTTAATGATTAATAATCAATTACTTTCAAAAAAGAAAATCAATAAATTGATTAATTAATTTTAATTACATTATTTTATTATTATTTTCGATTATTTTCAGTTATCTTTTAATTATTTAATTACATGATTAATATAATTTCAATTATTATTGATTTATTTTAATTGCATGATAATAATAATTTGATTATTTTCAGATATTTCCAACTTGTTAATAATACATTGCAATAGATTAATATATGTACATATGTTGAAAATCAGTACAGTAACATAAGATAAATGCAAAAGGAGAATAACAAAAACGCGGTCATTATCAGAGCTGGGTAAATGCAATTACATTACAATTACAATTACATTCCTCAGTAATTGTAATTAGGATTCAATTCCTTTAGCTCACAGCAAAGGAATGGATTACTTTTTCAATTCCTTGAAGTAATTTCAAATGGAATTGTTTTTTTCTTTAATTCCATTACAAGGAATTTCATATTGTAATTGGAATAAATTACGTGCTAGTAATGTAATTTCTTTTATTTCAATTCCTTTGAAAGGAATTGAAAATGTAATTTTGTTCCAATTCCTTTCAAAGGAATTTAAAAAGTAATTGATTTTTTTTCCAATTCCATTCCTCAAAGTAATTTAAAAAGTAATCGAAAAATTTATAAAAAACAATTGTTTACTGTTGAATTGCAATAGCTTTGTTAAATTTCTTGGTTGCTAACTGCCTTGAATAAATAACTTATACCTGAGTAGTATTACTAATTGGACTTTAAGAAAACTGAATAGCTTAGACTGTAGCTGTTCAGTTTATAGGGTAACGGTTAAATTTTCCAAATCCTACCGCGAATGCGCTCGCGGCAGATGAGACCCATAAATGTTGCTGCCTTGGGCACTGCTGTTC
>NW_016157770.1:206192-206964 GCF_001687245.7 Rhagoletis zephyria | reverse complement strand
AGTAATTGACATTTTCTTCTCCATTTTACACAACACACTTTTATATTTCATTTGCTTTACGAAGATTTATATCTTTTAGGCATATTGACAGCTGTTTTCAAATTGTCAACTCATTCTTCTTCCCCATCATCTTTGTTTACCTTTTTTAGATGCGCAAACGATTGCTAGATTGCTTCTATATGTCATTTGCGTCCAGTGTGCGTAAGCTCATCGTTATTGGCGTTGCTGGCGCCAGTGCGCCACAAGATTGCAAATTAGTGTATCAGCGCCAGTAGCGCCACCGTCGGTATCAACGCAATGACGCAACGCCGCGCTGCGTTACCCAGGCCTACTCGACAAGAAAAAGAGGAAGCATCGAACAAAAGGCAGTATTGCCAAAGAACGTAGATAACAAGAAGGGACAACTCGTTATAATTGTAGCGAAAGTGAGCAACAGGGGCGTGCCTTCTCTTTTGCCCTAGTGCGTTTTTTGATTAGGTGAAAAGAGAAGGCACGCCCCTGTTGCGCACTTTCGCCACAATTATAACGAGTTGTCCCTTCTTGTTATCTACGTTCTTTGGTATTGCCAAGTTTTGAATTTGAAAAAGCACCAAATTTTTATTGGTATATTTTATGGACTTTATATACATACATAATTTTATTGTAAGGATTCCGATTCAAATTAATAAAAATCAATGTTTCTTGCACGACGGTCGATTTCTTCTGGCATGATTGAAGGTGCTGCCACATATTTTGTTGTCGCTTATGTCACTGTGCCATGATTTTGTTAAAA
>NW_016157770.1:193247-199885 GCF_001687245.7 Rhagoletis zephyria | reverse complement strand
CAAATATATCCTATCAGAAGTATATAAAATGTGGATATCTTTAAAACAGGAGCAGCTAGGATTTCAATTTAAGCGGATTCTTAACCTTAAGATATCAACAAATACAACCCTGCTTTCAGATTTTGTCGACATTTTTATGCAACCTATCTTCGCTTCCTGCCCACCGTGTGCACACTCACGGCACTTCTAATTTGACGGTGTAGATCGCGTTCATGTCGCAGTCGTTCAGTAGCTGCGTGTCGTTTTCATTCTTTCTGACCAGCACGAATCGCCAATCGTGACTATGTTAGGCAATGTTTCATATTCTAATCGGCGTACATAGGGACGAATCGAGAATATAGGACGTCAAAAATGTTTACTCAATATGTATTTCACAGATTTCAATGGAAGTTGGTATTTAGGGGTCTTCGTTATCACTGATTTCGAAATATATATTAAATTTTCAAAATTCAAAATGGAGGATCAAATATGGCGGATGACTTTTTTTTTAATTATTGATTGTTATGAAACTTGGTATCCAGGGGCATTCGTCGTCGCTGATTTCAAAACTGGTATTAAATTTTCTAAATTAAAAATGGCGGATCCAATATGGCGGACGACTTTTTAAAATAATTATGGATTTTAATGAAACTTGATAGCTAAGAACTCTCGGAGTCACTGATTACGAATTTAAAATTTGATTTCCAAAATTCATATATGTAACTATATGTGTATCTATGTAATTGAAATCAAGAAATTAGAAAACTATGACCTATTTAATCACACAATAGTGAGGCAAAAATTTCTCAGCTAGACGGTCAAACCCTTAAACTTAACTTTGATCTCTAGATTACGATACCGTTTTCAGAAATTCCGTTTCGCGTTTAAATTAATCATTAATCTTTGGATTAAATTAATCGATTCTTTTTGTCCAATTTACGATTTAATTCTATCGTAGTTTTGTGTTTCATTAATCGGTTAATTGTAAAATAATCGTAAAAATATTTTCAAGATATGAATTCTTTAGTTGTCTAAAATCCATCCATCGAACATTCGTTTTTGCCAGCTTCATCAACTTTACTCAACCCGGGGTTCGAAAAAATTCATTTCAAAGATTCGTTACCATTGGCCTCAGTAATAAACTTCTTGCGAAATGCAATAATGTGCGCAGATGTTCTTATGGAAACGGGTAGCGAGTCGTCACTAGAATACTATCATTTACTGCCATACCTAAACAAAAGCGTTGGGCGGAACGGTTTCTGACGCCTAGCGTTAGCGCCGAAGTGCCATACCTAAACAAAAGCGTCAACGCTACGTCAAATGCAGAAATAACACCAACAATAAGCATAGGTTTGTTTGTGTGTAACACAAAAACGACAGTTTCGCCGTTTTCTGCAGCCAACTTTAATACCTAACGCCCTGTCAAAATCGGAATTTCCAACCGCTCAGCGTTGACGCCGCGTTGTTTCGGTATGCTTCATACAAATTGTGTGGGCATGAGAATTTTTTGACAGCCAGACAGCGCTGACGCTTTTGTTTAGGTATGGCAGTTAGTTGGTGCCTCGGTTCTTGCTGAGCGCCTTTTTTCAAAAGCTGGTGGTACAGCCACCGAGAAACGCAACCGCTTAACAACAAAACTCTTATCAAAATTTTTATTTTTGAAAACTTGGTTAAATAATATATAACACAGGTTTACAAAACAAAAAAGTGTATGCATATTGAACCAAACCTCTATATCCCTATGTTATTCGACACCCTAATTGCGAACCCGAGATCTGCTAGCCCCCATCACGCCAGGTTCGAAGTCATTTGAAGATCAAGTATGGAAAATTCAAACCTGAAAATACAATACAATTCTTCTAAATTTGACCATGACCTCTAGATGACCTTGAAGAATCAATGGGGGTCCCATATTCGGATTCAGCGACAACAAAAACAATTTTTTTTAATTTTTTTTAATTTTTTTTAATTTTTTTTTTTTGTCCTATTTGACCCTCAAATGACCTCGACCTGACATTACGGACCTCGGATTCGGGTTCAGCGAGTCTAAGTCCCCATATATATGAATTTTCAGCTTTATTCAATGCATTTTTCCCTACTTGACCTTCAAATGACCTCAAACCTGAAGTGATGGGGGCTTACAGACCTCGGATTCGCATTCAGCGCGTCGAATAACAGGGATATAGAACTTAAGCTCAATATGCAGAAACTGTTTTTTTAAACCTTGAAGAATAGTATAAGTTTGTAATAATTTATTAATTTTAAGTATTTGCACAATCTTAATTATACAAAATTAACAAATGAACTTTAATGAATAAAAATCGATTTTTGAATGAAAATTTTTGAAAAATGTTTCTGAAGTAAAAAGTTTAAATCAAATATTCTAGAACAAATTTCAAGATCTATGAACAAGTATGAAATAGTAAAGTATATTAACCGCCCAATTCTGTGTTTTCTTGATAAATTTTTTGTAAAGAAATTTTATCAAGATTTTTATCAAGTAAAAGCTTCCTTCGCATTCTGTGTCAATATTTATAAAACAAAAAGCTCTACGATTTCCACATGAGTGGAACTGATTTCATTGTCACATATGAAAAATATGAATTTAAAAGCAAAAAATCTTTTGACTGCCGTAGCCGAGTAGGGAGAAATGTTGACTATAATTCCGTGTGTCGCAGGTTCAAATGCCGGCACATGGAGTATTTAATTGTTAGAAACAAATTTATTAATATACAAAATTTATACATTTCACATGAAATTTCAATTTGCCAATAGCATTTTCAATCTTGATAATTTATCAAGAAAAGAGCTTTTGATTTCCGTGCTAGAATACCAATTCTTGATAAATAATAATAAATTGACAAATTATAAAGATTTTCAATTTATCAAGTTCACAGAATCGGGCTGTAAATCTCTATATATACTCTCCCTTCCAAAAAAATAAAATAATTAAATTACAGAAAAAGAAAATATTTATATGAAACTGAAAGTGGCTTTCTTCTTCTGTCTGAGCTGGGGAAGTGTTTCGTTTTGTGTGATAAATGCTGGTTTAATTCTGTCGATGGCAATTGTTTTAATTGTGTCACGTAACTGTAGTTTGAAATATTTTGGTAGTTTTTCTATTACTCTAAAAGGTCCTTCATATGGGCAACTTAATCCAATTTTTTTATTATCGACTCTAACAAAAACTTGCTTACAAATTTGCAAAGTTTTTGACATATATGCTTTATAATAATTTTGATGATGAGATAATTTGGACCGAACATTCTTAAATTTATTTTTAATATTAACTAAAAGCTCGGAAGCATAAAATCTTGGATAGTCTCCGCTACTAGTTCACCAGGCAAACGTAAATTTTGTCCATATACCATTTCAGCTGCCGTAGAATCAATGTCGACTTTATATGAAGAACACAATCCTAGCAAAATCAGAGATATCTCTTCTGCCCAATTTGTGGTATTTCCACAAGACAACAATGATGCTTTCAATTGCCCGTGGAATCGTTCTACCATTCCATTAGCTTGCGGGTGATATGCGGATGTTGTGATCAGTTCACATCCTATGTACCTTGCTAACTCTTTAAATATACCAGACGTAAATTGAACACCTTGATCTGTAGTTATGTGGTTGGGTACCCCGAAGCGCGTTATATACTGATTTAATAATGCTTCTGCCACGGATTTTGCTGTGGCTTCTTTAAGAGGATATGCCTCCGGCCATAGGCGTCGCCAGGATCGAATTTAATTTGATTGAAGAACGCCTTATTTCAGAATTTTACTGAAAAACACCCTATCCCAAAAAATTAATAAATGTGAAGTAAATACATATCGTCACCCTTATGCCAGAACATGAATGTGCAAATTTACGTTACAATTGTTCACAAACCATTTTGATTTTTAAAAATGGGATTTCAATTTCTACCAAATTATAAGGACTATTACGACTTTTAAGTTAATTTTGAATAGATACATCTTTTTGTTGCTCAGTATACAAATTATTTCAATTCAATTCTTCTTTTTCAAACGCTTTCACTTCAGGTATTCGTGAAAGAGTATCAGCCACTATATTTTCTTTTCCTAAAGCATGCTGAACGTCACTCGTACATTGCGAAATATATTCCAAGTGACGAGATTGCCGTGGGCTACGATCTACTTTTGAATTAAGTGCATAAATCAAAGGTTTATGATCGGTGTAAACTGTAAAACTTCTTCCTTCCAAAAAATGTCGAAAATGTTTAATTCCTTGAAAAATCGCTAATAATTCGCGATCAAACGCACTGTATTTGACTTCCGAAGCGGTCAGTTTCTTCGAGAAAAACGCTAACGGCTCAATACCACACTCAGTATGCTGCTGTAAGACAGCCGCTATAGCTATCGTCGAAACATCTGTGTATATTGATAGTTTTGCATTATTATCAAAATGATTTACAGCCGTATTCTAACAAAGTCACAAACTTTAGCTCATCACTGCTGCGATTTCTACCGCGCCTCAAAGCTTGCCGCTGAAAAAAATATGCCGCTCCAATTAAATTTTTTACATTTTTGTGTATTTTTCTAGCTCTCAAGATCGAATTTTTTTGTGACACATTTCTCGGCGCACTTGAAATCACAACAGTGATGAGCTAAGTTTTGTGAATCTGTTAGAATAGAGGGGTTAGTAACACTTGCGATGTAAAAACTTCTTTTATTTTTTCAAAATTTGCTGTTGCTTCCGAATACCATTCTAAATTTAAAAGCCAGTATAATCATGGAGTGAATTGGACTTAGATACTCGGATAATTTCGGTTTGTATCTATGGTAATAATTCACCATTCCAATAAATTTCTGATGACTTTGACTTTATCGTCTGCCGGCGTAAATCCTTTATTAGAAATGCTGTATCCTAAGAAAGAAACTTCTGAAACACCGAATAAGCATTTGTTTGGTTTGATATTTAGTCCAAACTCGTCTAATTTTTTAAAAACAATTTGAAGATGTCGAACATGTTCTTCTCCGTTACTACTAGCTACTAAAATGTCGTCAATATAAGCGAAAACAAGATCTAATTTTGAGAAAACTTCATTAATAAAACGTTGAAAAGTCTGTGCAGAATTGCGAAGTCCAAATGGCATTCTAATAAATTCGTATAGACCAAATGGAGTCCTGATTGCAGTTTTACAAATGTCCTCTTCGGCCATCGGTATCTGATGGTATGCCCTGACCAAATCAAGCTTTGAGAAAATATTTTTATTACGAAGGTCAATATTTAGGTCATGTATGTGTGATAAGGGATATCTATCTGGTACTGTAACAGAGTTTAGTCTTCGATAATCCCCACAAGGTCGCCAATCATCTGGATCTTTTTTCGGAACAAGATGAAGTGGAGAAGCGACATGTGAATGAGACGGACGAAAATACCAGATTTTACTAGAAAATCTAATTCCGTTTTCACTACTTTTAAATTTAATTGGGTCAAGTCGTCTTGGTTTCGAAAATGCACCCCATTGCAAAATATTCTATGATCAGTAGAATGTTTTATTGGCTTATTATAATCCGGTTCTAACATCAAAGAGGGACATTTTCTGAGAAGCAGAGTGTATTTGTTTTCTATTACGAATAGTTTTGGCAGATAACCCTTTGCATACGAGGAAATAGCATTTACTGAAAGATTCGTAAGAGGGTCTATCAAACCTTTATTTTTTAAATCTACTAAAAGACCGAATTTTGTTAAGAAATCTGCACCTATTATTGGCCTATTAAAGGTTTGTCATCTCAGTTAAAAAGGGTACTCGTTAATGATGTGTAACGCAACGCAGCGTTGCGTTATTGCGCTGATACTCAAGGTGCGTTACGTGCCCTGATACACCAAATTGCTAACTCAGTAGCACATTAATGCGTTGGCAGCGCAATAATTCTTTGACAGCGCAATGCGTTGATAGTGCAATAATGCTTGAGATCGTAACAAACACTTTTATTGTCACAGCACAATGAATGAGCGTAGTGACATTCTTCCCGATTCAAACAATTAAACAGTTTAGATTTTTGAGTTTTTGAAGTGAAACTTCTTAGGCGGCGGTATCGCAACAATGGAGAGTGAAATTTTTAAAACTGAAAACGTTACATGAGTGAGAAGGAAGATATAGGTAGTATAGGGAAGGGCAAAAAAGAAAAATGCGACCCATGACGGGTACGAGTACCTACATATGTATATATGTATGTTTGAATGCACGTATATATGTACATATACATATATATATGTATACATATATATGTATGTATGAACGAACCCATTGCGCACTTCAGCTCTGCCGCTACCCTGCAAACAATTGTGCGACTAATCTCTAAAGCGAGTATTCCGAGATCACTCTCAATCGGGTACAATTGGGCATTGATTAGTCCCAACTAGTCTCATACGGGTACTATTGGAGGTCAATTAGTCTCGACTCATCCCTTATGGGTATAATTGGAGATCAATTAGTCCCTGACTCATCTCTAACGGATACTATTAACGATTTAATGATATGTACGCACTTAGTCAATGAAATTGCATGTGCGGCGTTGGCACACAACAAAACTGAGCACCCCGGTTCGAATCTCAGCTGGTGCAAATTTTTATTTTTATTTTTTAAAAGTGACTAGGCGCTTTTCATACCCGTTCGGGTATAAAGGTGAACAATTAGT
>NW_016157770.1:190210-193222 GCF_001687245.7 Rhagoletis zephyria | reverse complement strand
CGATTTCGTAGTCGAAATCTTGCAAATACATTGCCCAACGGGATACTCTCACAGGAACGTCTCGTTTTTTCATCGTCATGGTGAACGCGTTGCAGTCTGTGATGATTTTGAACCGTATACCCAGCAGGTACACCCGCCATTTCTTCAACGCTTCGATGATGGCTAACACCTCCAGCTCGTAGGAGTGATAGCTCTCCTCGTTTGGCTTTGTCTTACGGCTCATATATTGGATCGGGTGGAGTTCTTGATCGTCTTTGTCCTTCTGCAGCAGTGCCGCCCCATAACCGAACTTGGATGCGTCCGTGTGCACCTCAGTCGCTGCTCTCGGGTCGTACAATTTTAATACTGGTGCGTTCTCTAAAGCAGACTTTAGCTGCTGGAACGCTGCTAGCTGTTCGTCTCCCAAACTGAACCTTACATCTTGCCTTAGCGTATCCGACAAGGGTCTGGCTATAGTTGCGTAGCCTTGAATAAGTCTCCTGAAATAGGAGGTTAGTCCAAGGAACCGTTGCATGGCCTTTCTGTCGCGAGGAAATGGGAGATGCTTGATGGCGTTCGTCTTTACCTCGGACGGCCTAATCGCGTTGTTTTCTACGATGTACCCCAGAAACTCAACCCTCCTTAGAAGAAATTGACATTTTTTCCACTTGATCCGCAACCCGTTCTGTCGAGCTTGGAAGGAATTATCAGGTCATCCATATATGCAACGACCACTCCGTCTTGTATCAGCTTCCTCAGCACGGCGAAGATAAACCTTGAGAAAACAGCCGGAGAATTGCAAATTCCGAACGGCACGTATAAAAACTCGTACTGGCCGCTCCAGGTAACGAATGATGTGTATTTTCGCGACTCGGGATTCATTGGTACGTGAAAGAACCCATTCATTAAGTCGAGTGTCGTGTACACGTTGGCTCCTTGCAAACGTTCAATTTCGTCGTCCATTACTGTCATCGGGAAATTGTCCCGAACGATTTTTTCGTTTAGCTTTCTGTAGTCGCAGCAAAGCCGTTTTTCGCCGTTCTTCTTGGGCATTAGAACGATTGGTGACGCGTACTCCGACGTGCTGGGTGTAATGACCCCTTCCACTAACCACTGAGCCACTGTCTCGTCCACCAACCTCTTATCTGCGTAAGACATTCGCCTCGGCCTTTCGTACACTGGCTCTTCGTCCTTCGTGACTATTTTCATTTCCACCGGTGACTTGGCATTCTTTACGGGTTTATATCCGTCGATTAGCTCCTTTATTTTCTTCGCCTGTGTATTATTGAGATGGGCTAGTTCGAATTCTGGTGGTTCGTTCGTGTTTGCTACCAGACACAAGTCGCCAAATTCGCCAACCAGTTCAGCGATTCGATTTTTCCCAACATCGCGATCACCTACTCTACCGACACGTTCACGCCCTGTGGCTTCGCGAACGCCGACTTCACCGCGTGACGACGTTGATGCTATTTCACGCTTCATGTTACCCGCCCTCAGTGCTCGCTTTTCGCTCGTTGAATAGGGCCCGCGCTGTGTTTCCTTACAGCACCCTTCGACACTTCGTTGTATCCACGCGGTTCACTAACTGCCTTCGTGCGCTTAGAAGCGCCTGCACCGTGCCCTCCTACGGCACCCTCTGGACATAACTCCTCCAACGCGGCTGCCTCAGCAACAAGGTTGCTTTTGGCGGTTCCCGACTCTTTAAGCTGCCTCTCTTGCCGTGATCTCTTTGCCCGAAACTCGACACCCTCTTCCGTCACAATCAGGTCGACTTGTTTAAGAACGTCGTTGCCCACTACCACAGCGTAACTTAAATCGCGTTCGTTAGTTACGTGGAAGGTAATGTCTATACGTATGTCGTCTACAACCATCTGCATTGTGAAACTACCCATAGTTACTAGTTCGCTGTTGCCTATGCCTACCAAACGCCGCCTCTCTTTGCTTAGCTCAACGTCGAGCTGTAACGTCAGAACGGTGTCCCAGCGCATTAAGCATAAATCGGACCCGGTGTCGATTAGTGCCGAAATTGTTTGCTTCGTCCTATTAGGAGCGGTAAAAACTAAATCTTTGAAGATGAGGCTACTTTTGTTTCCCGTTTTCGTCATGGTGTTCACGCTACCCTGCTCCGATTTGACCGACTTGTTGACCGCTTTGCATTCGGCTGCTCGATGACCCTCTCTTCCGCAACTGAAACACTTCGCTTTATTTCGTGGGCAGTTTCTGGCGATGTGCGAACTATCGCCACATCGGAAACACTTCCTCTCACCCGAACCGGAACCCGATGCAGCTTTGTTTGATGACGATGGCTGCACCGCGTTCGTAGCTAAGGGCTGAGGCTTTCCATGCCTGATTTTCTCGTAAATCTTTATTTGCTCCTTTAGATCGCTGACGGTCTTCGCTTGGTATAAGTTGACCTTGTTTGACTTAGCGTCTGGTATACCGTCGATGAAATACTCTATTAAGCTGTGGTCATCTAAGTTTATGGACTTTCCGATTTCCATCAAACTATATAGGTATTCGCGCAAGTCTTCAGCCGGGCGTTTGCGTCGATTTCTCAACGCGCGGTGTACTTCGATGGACGACGCTGCTGTTCCAAACTCCTCTCTTAAAGTTGACTTGAGGGAGGCCCAACTACTTATACCTGTCTGACTGCGAATGAACATCTTTGCGGCTCCCTTCAACAATTGCTTGGCGTAGATGTATTTTTGTAGCTCACTCCACTGCACGGCTACGGCGTTTTCTTCGAAGTCCTGTAACCATTGCTCGAAGCTAGGCTGGCCTGATCCGCTAAACGGAGTCATAGAATCTTCAACGTCACGCAGTGTAAACATTGAGCGTTCAGTGGCTTGAAAGGGTATACTGCGTCTACTACCCGCGTCATCGAATTCGGCATCTTCGTCTTCGCTAGCATTCAGGCCGAAGTGTTCCATCAACCTATCCTGTAGTGTGGCTTTCCGTCCCCCTGTCCCTTACAGTAGCTACACACGACGAGCATATCCGCGCACATGCGCGGCTTGCGGGTCATGCTCGTCG
>NW_016157770.1:183647-185894 GCF_001687245.7 Rhagoletis zephyria | reverse complement strand
ACTTAAATACGCCTTGGATGTTGCCTTTTCGCTGCTTTTCTGTTACAGCGACACTGTTCACGCTGACTTGGTGGTCTCGTCGCAGTGCTTTACTACGAAGTGCTGCACGTTCCTGCTGTCACGCTACTCGCTTGCGCTAACCTTCGCTCACTCCGGCGCCAATGCGTTTGGTTGTTCGCGCTCAATGCTGTTATGCGTGCTGCTTGCGTCGCGCTGTTTGCCCTGTTTGACTTTGGGTGCACCGTTACACCGTTATGTCTATTTCGCGTTTTGGCGAAAGTACAGCTTTTCACAAAATTAAATTTTATGCCGTTAAGTTCGCTTCGCAACTTTGGCAAAATACACCTTATTTTATTTAACTTGCGCGATATTTAATTCCGCTTATTTCAATTAGCGCGATTTTCGTTTGGTTTTATATTAACCACTTGCGCCAATTGTTTTGTCTTTGCGAGTTTAAAATTTCTTTTAGCAGGCGCGCGAGATAAATGCAAAATTTATCTTTCTTTTTTTTCACAAAATGTTCAGTTTTGTATTCTGCGACCGCACGGTATGTTTGTGTTNTATGCACCAACGGACTAATAGTAGTAAATAATTAGTACCTTTTCTACTACTTTAAAATGCGTGACCGGAATAGACCTGCTGAAAAAGTGAGGTTAAGTTACTGACAACACCTTGTTATTATTCGACCGTGGTAGTTTGATGACTGTTTTTCAATGTCGCTGTCCTTCTTGTGCCTATGTTCGTTTGTACATCAGTGTTCTGTGTTGCGGTAGGTCAGGGATGTGTTGGCGCGCATGGTATGCACACGTACGTTTACGTGTTAGTACGTTTGTCCGTTTCGTGTTGTTCGAGTGTCGATTCCCACATTAATATTTCATATCAATAGATAACTGCATGGAAAAAGTATTTTTTGGGTTGTTCCTCCTTCCGTAGATTCGTATGGTCCCGTTCTTAAAAAATAAAATAAAGAGCTTTACGCAGGGAGATTTTGAAACAAATTTTCGATTTCGAGCATTATTTATTTTTTATACTACTCGGCTTTCTCATGGAAATTTAATTTATATTCTTATAACTCAAGTCTACTTATCGCGTGCTTTCTTCAAAGGTGTACTAATTCAATATTTACCTTATCTTGTCAATTTAACTGAATTAAGTTTTTCAAATAAGTGGCAACCCGCTTCAAAAGTATTTTCGACAGTGAAGTTTCTTAAACCGCTTTATTTTAACACCAGAATTGTAATATTTAAGTTATTTTATCAATTTAAATGAATAAAATTTTTCAAACATAAGACAACCCCCCTCAAATATTCCCGGCAGTAAACTTTCCTAAACCTTTTTATTTTGATACCCATATTGCAATATTTATTTTATCTTATTAATTAAAATAAATACAAATTTTCAAACAGGTGGCAACGTTCCCCAAAGAAAAATTTCGGCAATATTTAATGTATCTTTTCAATTTAGCAAAACTGTAATTTTCAAACAGATGGCAACTCTCTATTTTTTTCCTCTCTATTTTAATTTAGACCTCAGGCGATACATTGGTGAAAGCGGCTTTCTATTTCTATTTCTATACAGACAGACACCCAAATTTCTAAAAATTCTTGATTTGGATTCTGTTGCTCTTATAAAGACTTTATTATAATAAAATTGATTGGGCTACAAATCTGCATACCCAAAAAAATTTTTAAAAAACTGATTAAAAAGTTGAAAATTTTCATGAAAATTTGCTGAATTTTCGCGAGTTTTGCACAAAGTTTAGGAATTATATTTTTATGTCTTTTGTTGTGGAATGAATCATATTTTTATATGAAATTAGCGGAAAAATATTAGAATGAAAATTGTTGCATATATTGTGAAAAATTTGCTGTGCCAATACTTTGTTCCGGCAGTGTATATTTTTTGAATTATATTATATCTTATTATATGTATAATTTTGTTGAATGCACGTCATAGTGCCAACGTTCATCTTTGAAGAGTTATTTCATTTACGTTGTATTAATTTTTAAATACTTAAGCTTACCACATAACTAATGTTACCAACTATTTCATAGCTCAAAGAAGTACAGGACCTGAGAACCAAAAATAGACAGAGAGTACTTAAAAAATAGTAAAAGCAGAATATACAACAACGTTGACAGTGTACCAAATCAACAAATCGAATTTTTTAGTTAACAAGTAAAGAAGTATAAGTTGGGGCGAAGCCGAACTTTATATACCCGGCGCACGTATTAAATATAGTTTATT
>NW_016157770.1:162623-181945 GCF_001687245.7 Rhagoletis zephyria | reverse complement strand
CTAGCTTATACCCGCGGGTTTCACCCCGCGCTTTTATACAAATATGAAAAATAATTTAATGATGTTATATTTTTTTTCTGTGCCCATTTCGTTAGAGATCGTTATTTTTTAAGCGAGTTAAGGTATTTAGGCCGTTTAAAACTATGAAATTATAAAATCTCGTCTGCGCGCTAGGCATACGAAAGATATCAATCCCTCTAAGTTTACCTTAAAATGGTTCCAGGTATACGACGCGTGAACGTGTAACCTTCTTGGAGGTGCCAAATTTAGTAACCTGGCCTTGATAAAATACCACTTCTCATTACTGTAGCAAATGCCTCAAGAGAGCTTTAGATTACAAGGCCGAACCCGGCTCTCCCTTTTCCATTTAATGAAATTTATTCTGTCAGTACGGCACTTGAAAAAAAATCTCCATAACAAATTTAAAATACTTCGAGAGATTTTCTATTCTTCCAGAGATATGTTTTTAGAGAAGCTTTTACATGTATGGGAGGCGACATGCCTCCTATTTTAATAACTCACATTTTTTCCATGAGCAATTGATACATTTTGTATACACAACTCCATACCAAGTTCCAGTATTCTTCCACAAACACTTCCTGGGATATGTGGCAAGAAAAAGTAAATTTGTACTGGAAGTGCCACGCGCCTTTTTCTTATAACCCTAATCTTCTTCCATGAATTTAGAATTGATTTTACATACCCCAGAACCAAGTCCCAGTACTCTACCATGAGAGATAAGCAGTATAAAACAGTAAATTTGTACGGCAGGAACCATGTCCCCTTTTCGAATAACGCAAATTCTTCTCCATGAGTATGGAATTAATTTTGTATACACATCTCGGTGCCAAGTTCCAGTCCTCTGAAATAAACACCTCCAGAGATATGCAGGATAGAAAAATCAATTTGCATAGGAGTTGCCACACCACCTTTTCCAATAACTCTCATTTTTCTCCATGAGTATGGTATTCAGGGTTGCCACTTTGGTAAATTGTTACCAAAATTGGTAGAAAAAATTTGGGTTGGTAAAAAGGTAAATTTTTTCTCATTTTGGTAGATTTTTGATGAACTTTCCGTTCCCGTTATGTAGTTATCTTTAAATATATTATAAATTTCTTTGCACACTTTTTATATAATTACATACGTATAAATGTATATCGATATAAGGCGAACATATCGCGCTCCATTCAAAACTAATTTTACTGGAATCCCAAGGAGCTTGTGATTGCCTAAATATTTTAAATTATTATTTAAATATAAAGAAAAAATTGACATGTATGTAATTACGCGCTATGATTGTTCGCAAAAAAAAATAAATCAACGCCATTTTTTATCAATGGGCAAAAAATAAAGAAATCAACGGGAATTTTAAGGAGCACATTGTTGGCTATACTCAAATAGTATTTGCTTTAAAACTCCATACCTTAAATTGTTCTAAAAATTCAGAATAAAAAATTCGAAATTTAGTCGAAAGTTTTTGGAATTTTTCTATATGTTGTATATAGTTTGAATCCTCGATTTTTATGGATTTAGTTAAAGCAATAACAAATTTTTACTCGAAAAATATTGCGAATATTAAAAAAATAATTTTTTTGAGTCACTGTATTTGTCTATAATAACTCGAGTTTAAGTTTTTCAAATAACGAAGTTTCATTGTTGCCTTTAGTTTTATCACTTCCGCTTTTGGTTGAAGGAATCTGAGAATATGCCAATAATATGACTCAAATACCGTTTAACTAGTTAAATAAAATATTCTTAAAAACAATTTCAATTCTTATTGAAACAACTAAAAAAATTAATTAAAATAAACTAAAAAACAACAAAACTATAGTTTTTATTAAAATAATTATAAAAAAGTTATTGGTAGATATTTCCCAGATTTGGTAGATTTTTTTCAAGTGGAAGGTAAATATTTTTTTTCGTCAGTGGCAACCCTGATGGTATTAGTTTCACATACATACATACATATGTATTTCCATACCAAGCTTGAGTGCTTTACCCCAAACATTTGAAGAGATATGCAATATGAAACTTTCAGTCAGTATGGGAGGTGCTACGCCTCTTTTCCAAACACGTCCATTTTTTCCGTGAATATAAACATGATTTCACACAGTGTTGGCAAACTGTTAATCTGATTAACGATGAAAAATTAACGATTAAAATGTTAATCGCGTTTGACGATTTACATTGATTAGTCGTAATCAACTGTACGATTAATGATAACATTTTTTTAATCGTTGGCTGCGATTACGTTTAATTAATTTAAAACATTAATCGTTAATCCAATTTAAAATAAAATCTGATTAATTTGTCTAGTTTGTCCGAGTTTGAAACCAAACACCAGTTATAGTAATTATTTTGTGTTTTATGCTTATAAAAAGCACATAATATAAAAAAATTATAATTATTGTTATTAGTAATATACAAAATGGGAACTTTTACAAACCTAGTTTGTAAAACGTTTTTTGATATATATCTTAATGAAAATGCACACCAAATTGCTTAGATTGATGAGGAAACCCGACTTAGCCATACTGGATTAACTTGCTTTGTGTGCACAGGGAAATTCCAGCATACCTTAATTAATCACAAAAACTACTTGATCAAATTAAGAGTTAATGATTAAAAATTAATTTTTTAATCGCGGTTACGATTAACTGTTTCAGATTGAATTTAATCGAATTAACTAACTAATTAAAACATCAATCGATTAATGCCAACATTGATTTCACATCCATATCACTATACCAAGTTTCAGTTCTCTCCCACAAATACTTCCAGAGATATGTATGTAATATGAAAATTGCAATTTGTATGGGAGGGGCCTTGAGTTATCGGACTTACTTTAGTCTAAGACCGTCCTTCCGAAATCCGTAGTAAGTGTACTAAATTTCGTTCTGATCGGAAAACCGGTTAAGGAAGTAGCCTATTTTTCAATCCAGGTCATAAACCATCTTTGAGCAAAATTTCATTTTCAAACAGGTGGAAACTCTTAAAATAGTAGCCCATTTTCCAATATAGGTCATAAGCTATCTCTCTGCGAAATGTCATGCAAATCTGTTTAGTCGTTTCCGCGCATTAATATAATTGAAACTTTTTTAACAGGTGGCGACTCTTCCAAAATATTTGCCTATTTTCCACTGTAGGTCATAAGCTATCTGCTTGCAAAATTTCTTGCAAATCCGTTCAGACTTTTCCGCGTATTTATTTAATTAAACTTGTTTAGCAGGTGGTAACTCTTAAAAAAATTTACCTATTTTCCAACCTAGCTCATAAGCTATCTGTGTGAAAACTTCGATGCAAATCTATTCACTTATTTCCGCGTATTATTTAAATTAAACATTTCTAACAGGTGGCAACTCTTAAAAAAGTACCCTACTTTCAACCTATGTCATAGGCTATCTGCGTGCAAAATTTCATGCAAATCCGTGCAGTTTTGAAGGGTTGGAAGGATCTGATAGCCCAAGGTACTTTCTGTTCAGTGAAGATTTTATCAACTGGACTGCCCTGCCTACGGGTACTAGGGTATTCTGTCACAGGAGTGACTGTGTCCCCTGCGCTGCCACACCCAGGAAAGTGAAAATCCATCAGGTGTTCTAGTGTTTCAAGGCTGCTTTCGGTATGCCCTCCTCCTGGCTTCTCCAGGAAACCGGGAGGAGCAAGGTTTTTTTAGAGGCACCTCCTTAGTCGCGCGGCTTCAGTAGTCATTTTGAGGTCCTCACAGAATTTGGACCACGATACTTTCTTTGCCTTTTTTATCTCTTTCTTGAACGCGTTGAAGTTGCGACGATATTCGTCCCAATCCTCCGCGTCCTTGGTGAACTTCGCTCTATTGATGGCCTTCCTAGCTGCTGTCCTAAGTTGCCTTAGTTCCGCCGTCCACCACTTTGCGTGTCGCCTGGGAGGTTTGCTCTCGGGACAGGTTGCTACGTAACATTCGGTAAGGGTGTTCGTTGGACAGAGGACTGCTCCCTCCACTTGGCCCGCTGAGATTGGCTCCATCGTATATGCGGGAACGTTTCAGACACCAGCTGGCTGAAGTCTTTCCAATTTCTCCTACGAGGATTTCGATAAGGTTTTTGTGTCGGTTTGCATAGGTTAATGGAGAACACGATGCGACAGTGATCAGAAAAAGAACATTTTGTCGAGACGTGCCAGCCCTCAACAATAACATTGCCCCTTATTCTATTGTAGAAAGTGGGGTGATTACCCTTATTACAAATGGTCAGTTTTGTGGATAATAAGTAACCAAATACTGCCTCACCTTAAAGTATATTAGATCTCTATAACTTGTGTAATTATCGCCGCTAAAAATAATCGTTTTATTTTATATAAAGCAAATTAAAAGAGAGAATTAGAAATTCAGTATGGAATAATTGCAATTAATTTTTGTTTTTGGTTTGTGATTAATCGAATGATTAATTAAACGATTGTTTTTTTTGCCATCCGTAGTGTGGATATATTATGAACAAAATTTAAACTTTAACAGGGAAAAACTAAAAAAATATAAAATTTTTTTCTTTGCAGTAAGGCCTTTCTTTTACGAAAAAATCAAGCCACTAACGAAGAAAACGACGACGGATAAATAAAAGAATAGTGAATAGGCAAATGGAAATGAGAAATTATTTTTTTGTCGTGTGGCGTACTCGTAGTACATGACGTATGAGTAACATTTGCGCCATTTCGAATTTCGAAAATATAATATCAATTTTATAACCCCTGGACCCTGAAAACCTCTGGATTCCGATGTTGTACATAGTTGTAGTTTTTAGAGCTTCACGAAAACGCTCATTGCACGAGAACTAATGAAGCGATTTTAAAGAAAAGTTTGGCGTTTCAAAGGAAAAAAAAGTCTTTCGACACTGTAAATATTGTTTAATTTTGGGGTCAATTTTGAGCCTTTAAAGTGCTCTAGCAACTTATGATTTGCAGATATAACTTCCATTCGTATTTCGTATTTCTGTATGTATGTAGGTTCTTTGGAACGATAGAAATATCGTGTACAAATTTTATATAAATTCAACAAATATTGATAATTTTAAGGCGAAAAATTGTTGAAAAAATTAGCAAATTTTTTACTACCAAAATGCTCGAAAACCGCTCGAATGATTTTGTTTTTATTTTTCTTTAGTCAAAAATTTAGTTTTTTGCTTTCGTTTGGTATATGGGAAGTATTGGTTGATATCTTCTAAGTATGTTTATTTTATACAAATATATGGGCATAAATGAGTTTTCATACAAAATCACTTCGTCATCATTTTGCAAACACGTGCATGCATGGAAGTGAGAAAGGTATTTCGACTTTTGAGTAACAGATGTCGCAATATTTACAACCTAGTCTCAACGTATGTATATAAATACATATATACATATGTACATATGTTGATTGCACTTAATGTGGATCTGTTTTTTCTTTTAGTAATCTACATATATTTGTATGTATGTCTGTACATATGAATGCATAATACGCGAAACTTTTTCGTCATATCAGATCTGTACCGTTCGTTCGATTTTACAAAATGAGGTATCGAATTAAAGGGCTTGGCCTGTGGATGTGCAATAACTTCTTATTTTTTTCACAAAGAGTTGCCACCTGATAAAAAAATTAAATTCAAATTATTTTTAAGTTGAATCAATTATTGCACTATGAGTATCGGCCGAAATGGTTTTGAAAAGGCGTTATTTCTTAATTATATCNAACTTCTTATTTTTTTCACAAAGAGTTGCCACCTGATAAAAAAATTAAATACAAATTATTTTTAAGTTGAATCAATTATTGCACTATGAGTATCGGCCGAAATGGTTTTGAAAAGGCGTTATTTCTTAATTATATGTAGGAGGGTTGCCACCTGTTTCAAAAAACAAGCTCAGCTTAAATAAGGGCAGAAAAATTGAAATGTATATCCTGGTATGGATGTCCGACGAATGAGGTTGTGTTTTGAAAATATTTTGCAGAGGGTTGCCACCTTGTTACAAAGTTAGATTCGATATAAGCAATAGGTTAAATAAATTACTTCAATATGAATATAAATCAAAATTTCTTTGAAGAAATTGTATTTCTAAACTGCATGTAGGAGGGTTGCCACCTGATTTTATAATTAAATTCAATTTTAAGAGTATTAGATAACTTAAATATGTATCACATTACAAGTGTCAGAGGAAAAACGTTTAACGAGATTTTGGTTTAAAAATAATTTGAACCGGATTGCCATATGTTTGAAAAGCCGAGTTAAATTAAATTATATGAAATATTGAAATATTGGCATCAAATAAAGGAGTATTAAAAAATATTTAGTTTGAGCACTTATAATATTAAAGGGGGTTTCCGCCTGTATAAAAAGTTAAACTCAAATTATTTAATAAGTCAAATGAATTATTAAAGTATAGGTATAAATTGACATGGTTTAAAAATATTTTCTTCTGAACTTTATTTATGAGGGTTGCCCAATGTTTTAGAAATTAAATTAAACTTGAATTAAGGGAATTATATACACAATTTAAATTTGTATCGCAATATGTGTGTAAGTCGAAAAAGGTTTAACAAGGTTTTGTTCTTAAAATATTTTGAATAGGGTTGCCATATGTTTTCAAATTAGAATTTAATTAAAGTAAGCATACGCTAAATGATATATTAAGATATGACGTGAACGAAGGTGGTAAGATATCCTTAGTTTGAATATTTAGAATATTAAAGGGGGTTGTCACCTGTTTAAAAAGCTAAATTCAAATTTAATAAGTTAAAGCAGCTATTAAAAATATGGGTATCGAATGAAATGGGTTTAAAAAGGCTTTATTTCTGAACTCTATTTAGGAGCGTTGCCACGTATTTAAAAAAGCAAATATAACTTAATTCATCAGGCACATAAAATTTGTAGGTATCACAATATCGGCTGCCAGCTGTTTCAGAAGTCTTAGCTAACTTACATGTCGTCACCTGAAATGCAAAAAGACGTAACAACATCGCAAATGAAATGGAAAAAGTCGTGACTAATATTTTTTTTTTCACAAAATGATGTGGGGAGTTGTAATTCGATGAAATCTATCTATACTATAATAAAACTGTAGATTGTTTTTCTGTTTGAACTCACTAATCTCCGGAACTACTGAATGGATTTTCATGGGGCTTTAACTGGTATCTAGACAGTCACCTCGGACGTAACATAGGCTATATTTTATCAAAACTGGAATGTGGACAAAAAATATATACCAATTTTTGCAAAGAAAATTTACTTTGCACTAAATTCTTTTGAATACAATTTTGCTTTTCAACGGCATCAACATATGCCAGTGTTTATTTTTCGTTATTGATATTTTTTTCGACTGAAATAGTAATAAGTGTCGTTCGTACATATTGAAAACGGTCTTGAACATAGATACATACGAGGTTAAACGTTTCTCGCGGAGTTTTGCGTCTTACAAGAGTGGTGTGTTTCTAAGAATCCGTAAGTCAAAAGATAATCGGTAGGTAGAAACTGATTTATTTAAATTTCTTTGTGTTTCGTGTATCACTATGGGATTTTGTACATACATACAAATTAATTAGATATTTTGAAAACGCTCACATGAAAAGCATGTTCTGTGAATTAAGCGGATATAGTTCGAAGCATTCCCTTGAGTCAAGAATTGACATTTGGAATTAATTATGTATTTACATTTCTAGCGAATTTCTAATTTGCAGAATTAAAATAAATTTATTTAAAAGGAAATAAAGCGTGTGGTTTCAGCATTGACTTATCGAGAAAAACGTTTTTTTAATTTGTGTGAAGTATTGAAATTTTAAAGTAAAAAGAAAATGCGTGCGCAAAACGAAAAACAAAATTCAATAGGTGCTTTCCCTATGAGCGAGAGATATGTACATATCAATGAAATATACATTTGGAGTCATAAATGAGTCTTTAAGGAGTACCATTTCGGAGCCTTTACGCTCATAATGAGCTCATTTAAGAGCCCGAAATTAGTGTGTTTTCGTTCTCCGAAGGTCGACTTATATGAGCTTAAATTTATACATCAAATGAGCATCCAAATGAGTCATATTGGACTCTTATTGGCTTCATAAACGGCTCATTTTGGACTCTTTTTAAAGCAAAATTTTGGACTCATATATGAATCGTTTCAGAGTTTTTTTGAGGCTCTTAAATTTGTCTTATAGTCCTCATAAATAACCTCATTCGGACTCTTATTTTATGTTTTCCTTTGAGCCATATTGGCCTTATTTTTCAACTCTTATTGAACTTCAAATACTATACACATGTATGTATACATACCTCAGTTCATATAAACATTCCAACATACATTTAATAGCAGCAGCTGCAGCTAAATTTTGTATATTTTTTGTTTTCTAAATATTTTCAATTGCTGTATAAACCAGTTTAGATATAGATTTCGAATCTTTATTGTTTTTATATACTTTTTTTTATAACTTCGATCATTTATAACTCCTAAAATATTCATATAAGAGTCACACATTTTTTGTTTTTGAAGCTCATATTTCTTACCCACCTAGGACTCCTTTCAGACTCATATATTCTGAACGCTCAGAATATGTTTGTCAGAATATGTTTTATAAACCAATAATAATAATCTAAACTATAATAAAACTGTAGATTGTTTGTTGTTCTGTATATTGTTTGTTGTAACTTCGAAATCATACGTGACATGAATTTGAAATTTGGTATGAAGACGTATCCATGGTAGGCGCTTATATTAGGGTATATCGGTGGCTGAGTGGAAGATCGACCTATCTTGGCAGCCGGTTCGAAAACGCCCTATCTTAGAAAACTTTTCAAGAACGCCTTACTTCAGAATTTTATTGAAAAACAACCTATTTCAGAATTTGATTGAAAAATACTCTATCTCTGAATTTTGTTGAAGAACGCCCTATCTCAGAATTCGGTTCAAAAGCGCCCTATATCAAACGAAAATACATTGAAAATAAGCTGAGATATGGCGTTTTTGAATCGGCAGCTGGGATAGGGCATTATTCAACAAAATTCTGAGATAGGGCGTTTTCGAACTGGCTGCAGAGATATGTAGGTCGATCTTCCACTCAGCCATCGATATATGAATGAGTTTGTACAAGGGGTCAAGGCACCTACCAAATGCGTGAAACTTTTAATCTGCAATAACTTCGGAACCGGAAGTCACACGGCTTTTAAATTGGGTGTGAAGACAGATCTATGATAGANGATTTTCATGGGGCTTTAACTGGTATATAGAGAGTGACCTCGGACGTAACATAGGGTATAAAAAAATGAGATCGGACAAGGGGGCGCGGCACCTATCATAGGCGTGACACTTTTAACCAGCTATAACTTCGAAACCGTAAGACACATGACTTTGAAATTGGGTGCGTTGACATACAATCTATGGTAGATACTTATTGTAAAGTAGATTTATTTTTGTAAAAGGGGCGTGGCCCACCCTAAAGGTGTGAAATTTTTATCAGCGATATCTTCGGAAGCGTAAGTCACATAAGTTTAAAATTTAGTGTGAAGACAGATCTACGATAGATGTTTAAGGTACAGCATTNATATTCCCAAAAATTATAAAGCAAAACAAAAACAATGTTTCCCAATTTGTTTTTGTTTTGCAGGCTAAATTATGGGAACGATTTATTCACATGGAATTGGCGATAGGGCTGAATATCTAAGTGTGTTACAATTTTTACTTAAAAATCAACAGTATTAATAAGAATACCGCTAAAGACTAAGTACATCAGAAAGACTAATGGAAATTCGAAATTAACGACAGCAATATACGGTAACGTTTAGCAAAATGAAAAACGAGTATTCTCGGAAAGTTTAGGTCATGGAATTTTTTGTGCATTTTTTCGTAGCTAAGTGCCTAATAGCTTCCCAAATTTCTAATTAATTTTTTGACGGAAAACCATCGCACAGTGGCGAAAATACTCCATCAAGCATGAAAAAAGTCAAACTTTGACTTGTGCAAAATTGTGACGGGAGTTTGTTTTCAAATTCCCATTTATAACTGTATTTTTACTTTTCTATTTCTCCCCTCGCTTATGAATCTGTGACGCGTAAAAGTCGCTGAAGTCTAGAAAAAAAGAAGTCTGATGAGGAGATGTGNCGTGTATTTTGTTTGTGTATTGCAAATAATTTGCAATACAAATTTGCAATGCAATGATGCTAGGCCATTTGCACCGGATCGCGAATAGCCCTACTGTATTTTTACTTTTCTATTTCTCCCCTCGCTTATGAATCTGTGAAGCGTAAAAGTCGCTGAAGTCTAGAAAAAAAGAAGTCTGATGAGGAGATGTGGTGATCTCCGAAATAGCTGCTATAACTTCTACCGCTTAGACTTTGTTGCTTTTTCAAGTTTTCCTAATAAACAATCGTGGTACAAGGCTCAATAAAAATGTTAAAAATAAAATTTTAATAAGCCACAATAACATTGACAAATATATAGTTTAGGAAGAGCCTGCCCGAAACTATATAAAAAAGCAAATAAGCAAATGGATGTATAGAATTGACAACAACAACCACGCTGTCGAGTTTAAATAGCGGCAAATCAGCTGCACTTAATAGTAGTTCGTTCAATAAGGAAAATGAATTGGCAACAAGTGTTTACGGGGTGTACATAGCTCAATGGTTAACGCTTCTGACTTTGAACATCGATTACGCAGGTTCGATCCCTGCTGAAGTCTAGAAAAAAAAACAAAGAAGTCTGATGAGGAGACGTGGTGATCTCCGAAATAGCTGCTATAACTTCTACCGATAGACTTTGTTGCTTTTTCCATTTTTCCTAATAAAAAATAATCGTGGTACAAAGCTCAATAAAAACATTAAAAATAAAATGTTAATAAGCCACATAAACATTGACAAATACATAGTTTAGGAAGAGGCTGCCTGAAACTATACAAAAAAGCATGGTGGAATAATAACAAGGTGTTGTCGGTAGCGACGTGTTTGTTGTAATTTTGACAAGATCGGCATGCTTATTTTCAGTGCTGCCGATCTTAATTTTGATACTACTATTCGTTGGGAAATAGTATCTAAAATACTCCATTTTAGTAGTTCGTTTTATGGCGATTTTTAAATAACTTGGTGTTTTCAGTACGATATTAATATCTAAAATCGCTGGATATGTATAATTTTTTCCTCAAAGTGTAAAAAAAATAAAAGATATCGTGGTTATCAATGGAAAAAAGACTTACACAAAAATCTTATGGAAAGGCGATTTTTTTTTATTAAATAACTTTTGCTGCATTGTCATAATATCGAGCCAAATGGACTACTGATACACTAGAATAGAGTGGCAGCGTGGTTAAATTACGATTTTGCTTATATTATCGATATTTATGTGTTTTNAACTTTTGCTGCATTGTCATAATATCGAGCCAAATGGACTACTGATACACTAGAATAGAGTGGCAGCGTGGTTAAATTACGATTTTGCTTATATTATCGATATTTATGTGTTTTAATATATTTAAAAAAATCATTTACAGTCTTATAGGAAATTGCCTTATTTTACTGCCTTTACTTTTTTTAAGTAACAATATATATCCAAGCTGTGTGGAGCTGCCGATACAAATATATATTTAGGCTTATAAGCCTGTAATTAAACATTTTTCTACATTTAATTTGAAATAGTATGCACCAAAGGATTAAAAGTAGTAAATAATTACTACCTTTTCTACTACTCTAAAATGCGTGAGCGGAATAGACCTACCGAAAAAGTGAAGTTAAGTTACTGACAACACCCTGTTATTATTACACCATCCCAAAAAAGCAAATAAGAAAATGGATGTATTGAATTGACAACAACGACCACGCTGTCGAGTTTAAATAGCGGCAAATCAGCTGCACTTGATAGTAGTTGGTTGAATAAGGAAAATGAATTAGCAACAAGAGTTTACGGGCTGTACATAGCTCAGTGGTTAACGCTTCTGACTTTGAACATCGATTACTAATAAACAATCGTGTTACAAAACTCAATAAAAATATTAAAAATTCATTTCTTTGGTTTCAATTTTGAATGGTTTTAAAATGCTGGAAAACTTAAAAAATCATGGCGGGGGAACTGGGGGAACGGTAAAGTATTTTAAACTTTCGATGGATATGCGTTTCAGAGAATCTGGTTATTTCAATTTTCTCAGAACTCTCCCTAGACTCAAAAATTAAGATTAGTGCCACAAGAGATTATTTTGCCAGATTTAGCCGATTGGGTATTTGAACCTCAGCCTGGTGTAATTAATCGATACCACTTGAAGCATCGATCAATTTCGCGTCCACAAAATAAGCACTGTACGATAGTTAATAAAGAAATGGTTAATATGTTGTCCGGAGTAGAAATGGCGTCGATATCTACTGTCGTTTCTGAATATCCACAAAAATTATTTAAAAAGCAGACGTCTCGGGGTTCACATTGATTCTCTAAAACAAATTTTCGATGTATTCTTAAAATGCATAAACCTAAGGGTAAATTTTATAGGAAATTAAACTAACAATTTATTAAAACTAGTAGTAACCCCCGAAATACGGGTGAGTACTTGGCTCAAAATTTATTTAAAGAACTTCGTGAAAGACAACAATTAATCTTGTATTGCTAGACACCTGGTAACCCGGGATAATTTTTAAGTTCTTAATAGATGACTCTACTCCAGGCCTTCCCAAAGTGGGTGAGCGTATGTCTGGGGTGCCGCTAGTGGTGCGGACAAATTTTTTAGACTTTCCATACACAACGCAAGCGGTTTGATCAAACTTCAACATGGCTGCCAGAAAATCAAAAAATTTTGATTTTTATCAAAATTACCTTCAGCGGCTCGTGAAACCCCATACACAACACAAATAGCTTGCGGCAAAGGGATATCTCGCTCTTAAGCTTAGTTCCCCAGTTCGTTTTGTCAACGTAAAATTGAATCAGAAAATTTTCAGAAATATAGCTGAAAACGTACCCTTTTCACAACCACGTTCGGTACTTTTGTAGACCTAATCCGCGCTTCATCCACTTTTCTTCCCGTTTTCGCATTAATTTTCGGATTGTTTTGCTGGCTGGGCTGTTCTCGTAACAAGCGCAGCAGTTTCGCGCACGTGTATATATTACTTATTCTTTGTAACTTCACAATCACACTGTCAAAGAGCGAATCAACACGATTTTATAGGTGCCCATTCGCAATGTAAATCGAAGAAGTACGAAGTACTTCAGACTTACGCCACTAGCGACAAAATTTTTAAGGCTATCGACAAATTTGTACAGAACAATGGTTTGAAATGGAGCAAGTGTGCGGATATTTGCGGTGGTTGGAAAAATGAAAGGAGGAGGATCTCTAGGATGAAGCAAGAGGCAGAAACGCCACGAGAAGTCACTGCATGAACCCTCGGTATTCCCTGGCGACTAGGAAGATGCCGCCACTAGATTTAAAACCCGTATTGGATGACGCTGCGAAGATAACAGAGGCCTGCGAAATTAAAATACATCTCTGGTTTTTTCTACCACGTCGAGATTTTTTTTATTGGTGAGATGTATATTCTAGTATTTCTAGAAATTTGCATGAAAACTCCATAAATAAACAAAGTAATCAGAAAAACGTATGTAACTCGAAGTTAACGTTAAGAAAATTAATAAAAGCCGATTTCACTAGCAATTTCCATATAAAATTCAAAAAATTAAAATCATTTATCACTTAAATTGCTTTCGTGAAATTGGCTGTAAAAATTATTTTCTTAGCGTTAACGCGCATTACCAGCTTTAACTTGGAAGGTTTAAAAAAAAAACAATTGTCGAATATTTTCCCAACATAGACTCTGAAGATGGCTTCAGCTGGATAACAAACCCGTTTTCATGTGGCCCGAAAAATAAACCTACTGACATGACCAATTAAGCTTTTGAAAACCTTCAGGACATCAGTGAAGAGAGCACTTTGATTATTAAATACTACGGAGGGAGCCAAGAGAGTTCTGGATGCAAGTGTATGCAGAAAACACTGCTGTTGGCAACATTGCATTAAAAATACTAGTGACTTTTAGGCCCTTATTATGAGTTGCATTCGATTTTCGATCTTCGCTGGTTATCGAAGATCGAACATCGAAAGTGAAATAATGAGCTGTGTGCCGTGTCGAAATTTTCGTTGAGTATCGAATTTTCTGTCGAACAGAATTTTGCGAAGTGTTAGAAAATTGTGAAAAATTTATGATTTTGCATTTGTTTTTTTTTACTTTATGGCGGCTAGACACTAACTTTAAACAATTTTTATTAATTTCATGCAGTTCTAACGTCGTAAATATTAAACACATGCTCGAAAGGCTGGTGAAAGAAATAGAGCTGGGATACTATCGATAGTATCGATAGTTGAAAACTGTCGCCACTATCGATAGTTTTTGAAAACTATCGATGTCGATTTTAGAAAGACNACTGTCGCCACTATCGATAGTTTTTGAAAACTATCGATGTCGGTTTTAGAAAGATTTCACAATGTCTCTTCTTTACATCTCTACACGTTACATTAATTTTTTTTATGCAAGAAAATTCGCAACACAGTCGGCAAAAAAAAATTTATGTCATTGGGATTTTTAGCAACTATAAGCTTACACTGAGTTATAGTAAAATTTAATAAGCTATAACACTTCTTACACAAAATTTTAAAAAAAATTCGAATTAAAAAGCTTGAATTTTTAATTATTTTGTAGTTTGTTATGTTTTGTACAACTTTTATAAAAAATTTGTAGACACTAAATAAAGAAAAAATAGTCAAGAGTGCTAAAAAAAGTTGTTGTGCTTTTATTTTGAGCAGTACTATATTCGTTTTCTTATAATATGGTAAAATGTTAATAATTTTCCTTGTCCGGATTTTGATATGCGCCTCCGTATTTGATCTCAGTTGAACTTTTATAAGTATGAGTTGTCAATTTAAACGAATATCTTTTATTTTGTTTGTTTTGTAGTATTATAAATATATTTTTATAGCCAATTTCACTTCTTTGCACTTCGAAAGGGACAAAAATAATCCGAATTTAATTTTGCCATATAAAAAATAAATTCAGATTTTGCCTGTCGCTATTCAAGGGGATGCAAGTGTATGTATATAAGTTATATAATTCAGACGCATAAATTAATAAGTTTGTTTTATTATTATAAGAACTTCTTTTTGATGCACTCAAATTAAAAAAATATACAATCTCTTTAATTTACAAAGTAATTTATAAATTTTATAAATTTATTAATTATTTAATTTTCAACGAGTGGCGGTACTATCGATAGTATCCCAGCTCTAGAAAGAAAATCCCAACACTCAGTTGGCATGATCTCTGAGAACAAAATCGTATGCTGCTGATAGTTTTAAAATATTTTAAATATAACNTTATAAATTTTATAAATTTATTAATTATTTAATTTTCAACGAGTGGCGGTACTATCGATAGTATCCCAGCTCTAGAAAGAAAATCCCAACACTCAGTTGGCATGATCTCTGAGAACAAAATCGTATGCTGCTGATAGTTTTAAAATATTTTAAATATATGTTATTATATATTATATATATTGGCTCACAAACGCCTCTTTAGACAGTCGGAAGTTTTTAATAAATCTGTAGACAAATTTCTTAAATATATTTTATGTCAAAATATATTCGAAAGACTACACTTAAACCCTCTTAAACATTTTCTACTCCTGGCCAGTTTACCAAGCTCTCATCCCCTGACGAATCGTTGACCCAGAACTCCGTTGTACTCATGTTTACCACGTTTTAAACTCGCTTTCTTTTTTATTTCATTTTAATTTGCACAAATTTACATACATATGTATAAGCACACTATTTACTTTGCTCGATTTGTAAACAAAACTTCTCAGCAGTAATACTATTGTAAACAACCTAACCGAGCGAAATTCACAATAGCGCTATTCTTCATCGAATGAGCGTCATAATACTAAATGAAAATTCCTTCGATCAGCGCCTTCGACCACAGTCGAATGCAACTCATAATAGGGGCCTTACTTTTACATTTCTATGTGAGACTGCATTTTCAACAATTGCTTACATAAAAAAGTAATTTTTAAGCAAAAAAACAAAACCGATTTCAATTCCCATCTAAGAATTCAAGATTATCGTTAATCTATTCATAATCCAATGATCGCATTTAAACCAAATTAGACCACCTGTCAGGTAACACCTTTCCGTTAAAAAAGAATAATAGTAATCGGTTAACGTGGTCCAAAGTTATGCGGTAACGTACATAGAAAAAAATAATAAAAAATGTTCCGACGAATTGATAACCTTCTTTTTTTGAAGTCGGTTAAAAACAAATACACCAGCAAGCTTTCAGCGTCAAATGATTTCAGGGTAAAATTGTCAAAGCCTCCAATAAACTTTAAGGAAATAATAAATCATCAAAGCAATTTCAGTCCTCACATTAAAAGCAGAAGGAGCATAAAGTTTGCATTGTGTTTTCTTGTTTTCGTAGACATTTGAAGAGTAGGGGTGCCGCGAAATTTTTTTAGCACAAGGGTGCCGAGGTGAAAAAAAGTTTGGGAACCCCTGCTCTACTCTAAGCTTCGTGCAGTGGGCCATGAGAAAACCGTCATCTTTAAGGTATAGTCCAACCTTTCACAATATAGGATTAGTCTTAATCTGAAACGCAATGATCATTGAAAATTGGCGCCGTTTATGGTGAAAAGCATTTAATATCACACTTTCAAACTAAAGCTTTCTTAACCCTAGAAGCCTAATCTATTTGGGAGTAACGTAAAGCAGTGGTGTCCAACAGAACTTGGACAAAGGGCTACTTTGAAACTATCGCTATAATACGCGGGCACCCCTAGCTTAACTTCAACCTTAACTGCGTTAACTCATTTCACTCTTCTTATATTCAATGTGTATATTCTACTAACTGATCCTTTTAAAATATTTATTTATTATTAAAGTTTATACAGTTAAGTTAAATTAATAACAGTGCATAATATTTTAATGAAGAGCATTCATTTTATTGTAAACATATGGGAATGTGCTGAAATTCGTACGATTTGAGATCGATGCGATCAGCAAAACCTTCTTCGGAGATTGATTAACAAAACGGCAAAATTTGGCACTGAATCGATANTTCTTATATTCAATGTATATATTCTACTAACTGATCCTTTTAAAATATTTATTTATTATTAAAGTTTATACAGTTAAGTTAAATTAATAACAGTGCATAATATTTTAATGAAGAGCATTCATTTTATTGTAAACATATGGGAATGTGCTGAAATTCGTACGATTTGAGATCGATGCGATCAGCAAAACCTTCTTCGGAGATTGATTAACAAAACGGCAAAATTTGGCACTGAATCGATAGATATGACGTAAGTTATGTGTTTCTCGCCGTTTTCATTTGAAATATTTATTACTTTCCCTAATAATAATCAAAAATAGTTTGCAAATCGCACCGATTTCAAATCGTACGACTCGCAGCACATGCCCAATAAACTTAATATGATGCTTGAATCTTCATATTTTCAGATAACTTCTTAAAATCTGGTTTATATTGCACAGTTGTGCAGGCTAAAATCATGGTATTTTTGACATGTTCGTCAGTCAGTACGTTTCGGTATTTGTTTTTTATAACCATTAGTTATGAAAAAGCCTGGTCCAGAAGAGTAAACGTCTGGAAATGTTGAAAGTTTTTCTTTGTCAACTGCTCTATCCATACATCGATTTCGAGATTGCAAAGTTGTATTGAAATCATTTAGTTTTGCAGTCACATCAGTTAAAAATGCTGCCTTTGGATTTCAGGAAAATCTTTATTTCTGTCATCAAAGCTACAAATATTGAGAGCACTTTACCTTGACTCATCCATCTTACTTCAGAGTGGTAGAATATGTGACCGAATTCACTCTCAAATTCATCGAGCAAGGCTTTGAATTGCCGATGCTTTAACGGTCATCCGCGAATCAAATTCACAATACGAATGATCGTGCTCATAACATTGTCAAGGTTGAGTGTTTTTGCAATCAGATTTTCCTTCTTTTTCACTACGTTATACATATATATCTTGCCCACGAGTACGAGTTTCCAAAGTCAGATTGACTAAAAGTGCCTCCTTAGCAGAAAAATCAGAAAATACCACTCTGGTGAACACTAATAAGTGCGGAGAGTCTGAAACATCGGTCGACTCATCCATTTGTAAGGAAACCTAGTCACATTTCTTGAAATCGCTTTTTATTTGGCCATGAATATCGTTATGTAGGTCATCAGATAACGACACTTTTTTATTGCTCAGATTACGCTGTTTTTGTTTTGAAAATCCTTAAACAGAGATTCTGTCATGTCTAGCATAGAAAGATAAGAAGTGAATGAGTTCGTGAAAATTCAAAAATAAAAGCTTACTTATGTACCAAAAAAGCTTCCAATTGTTAAACTTTTCAATTCAATACAAAATATTCTGTTCATCTTCTTGTTTGCGGGCGCCTAAAATTTAGGTCGCGAGCTACCAGGCGCCCGCGAGCTACCGGTTGGACACTACTGACGTGAAGCCTTAACATACGCAGTAGAGGCTTATGTACTTAAAAGATAACCTGTGAGCTAAAATATACTTAGTCCTGTTTTATTTTTTTTTAAAGAATATTGAAGTTGTGAGTTTGACTAATAATAAAACATAGTTTTATTAATAATAACTATAACCACTTTTATTTAAAACAACAAAATAAAAAGTAAACTTTGTGTTAAAATTAAAAAAAGACCCATTCAGTATACGCCTCGCAGACGTAGATTATACTTTTAGGGTTAACCCTTTCAGTACAAAAATTGAACCACTGGTTCTACAAAATTTTAAATATGTATACCGGCTAATTTTGGATCGTTCATTTTAAAAATCACATACAAAAATGTGTAATGCTTTGAAGTTTGCGGTCATTCAGGGTCCTTTTTAATGGTCAGTGATATCATAGGTGTTTAAAAAAGAAAGAGATCTCAGCTATTTTTATTTTTTGCTTTTGTGAAATATATTTCAAAACTATGAATAATACCTAATAACTTTTCCGAATCTCAATTCCAAGGAAATATGGTTAATATTTTTCAATAGATTATATTACTCACTATCGACTTTTCTGCCGATTTTTACTTTTTTGACAAACACGGTCAACTGCAACTGAGCTTGCGCTTTAGTTTGATATATAGCTCAATTCTGTGGCTGCTACAGATCGGCCTAACTAAGTCGTATGACTGAGCAATTATATATAGATACTAAAGGCCTGAACTACAAAACATAGCGACATGTAACACATCATGCAAGTGCCAGTTTATATCATGTCGCTTATACATGTTTGAAAGTGATATATAAAGACACTGCCGAATAAATTCAAATCAAATCATGCATCAAATTTAT
>NW_016157770.1:130392-162273 GCF_001687245.7 Rhagoletis zephyria | reverse complement strand
CACGGTGTCCTTGAACCAGATTCAACTGAATCGGTCTGGAACGATGGAATTTCCGATTAGACTATATTGGGAGAGTGTTCCCGAGTTAGAATACGTGAAGTTCAAAATCTTGGAAAGTGCCGATTTCAAAAACGGTAACTTTTTCGATTTTCAGATAGGTTTTCGATAAGGTTCTAGATGAATGATTATATATATTTACATATATACAAGTCGATTGTATACATATTTATACATGTATGTGCAGGCCCGACTATAGGGTGGGGGTTTTTCCCCCCAGTCCCGGATTTTTCCTTAAATTTAGTTGGAAGATAAAAATTATAAAATTTTGTTAAATTTGATTATTTAATATTCACATAGCTTTTATAATATCCAATAAATGCGAAAGCGCATGTCTAGATGCACATGGTGTGGTAAGGTCATTTCCGTGCTAGTCAAAACGACCGCCAATCTGGCCTAATGTGAAACATATAAATGTTCCGAAGTCAGCACGTGTTGTCTAAATGTTGTCATCTCACTGATTTTCCCATGGTTAATCAAACATTTTGAGCTCGAAATTGTACAGCGACTTTCAAAGAGATTCTAGGGGAAAATCAGAAATCAACAGAAGACGATTTTCTTGCATACAGCCAATCTGAGATTAAAGGAAGGCATTTGACTAAAACAATAAAATCTATTTTACGCATTCACTTGATCCGTAAAACAGTATAGCAACACAAATTCTGCCTTTAGACGAAGTTTTTCTTTAAACAAGTAATTTTTAGCAAAAAAAAAAACCCACTTAAAAAAATATATATATATCTATATATTTCATGATGCAATGATCGGATCTAAACCTAATTAGTATGGGACCACCTCTGAGACACTACCTTTCCGCTGCAAAGAATTATTGAAATCGGTTGACGTGGTGCAAAGTTATGCGGTAACATACATAAAAAAAAAATAAAAAAAAAAAAATATTCCGACGAACTGATAACCTCCTCCTTTTTTGGAAGTCGGTTAAAAAGGACACTCTCCACATATTACGGAAATATTTGGTATTTTTCAAAAGCCCTGAATATGGATGATAACGTTGGAAATTCGTTTAAATTTAATTAAGTGGACCAACAGTTGACGGCTATTGTAGTAGACGACTACGAAATTCCTACAGGATANCCGACGAACTGATAACCTCCTCCTTTTTTGGAAGTCGGTTAAAAAGGACACTCTCCACATATTACGGAAATATTTGGTATTTTTCAAAAGCCCTGAATATGGATGATAACGTTGGAAATTCGTTTAAATTTAATTAAGTGGACCAACAGTTGACGGCTATTGTAGTAGACGACTACGAAATTCCTACAGGATATATACATGTATATACATACATATCGAGCCCTAACTGCCAAAAACGTAAGCGAAATTTTTTTTTCAAAATTTTCGTTTTGATGCAGAAATGCATCTGGATGCTATAGAAATATTTTTGCCTCAAAAAGAAAATTTTGAAAAAAAATTTCGCTTACGTTAGTTTGGTGGTTAGGGTTCGATATTTAAAAAATTACTCATATACAGTCTTAGTTATATTATTCTTAAATGCGAAAATGTCGGCACAAAATCGAAAAAGTTGCCGTTTTTGAAATCGGCACTTGCCGCGATTTTCAACTTCACGTATTCTAACTCGGGAACACTCCTTCAAAATGGTCTAATCGGAAATTCCATCGTTCCAGACCGATTCAGTTGAATCTGGTTCAAGGACACCGTGGCATGTCAACAAAAGGAACACATGCGACATATTCAGCATTATTATTTACATTGTATATACGGGAAGAGATTTTCCGAATTTCGCAAGCTCCTACTATAGTAAAATTTATTAAACAATTATCTAATTAAAAATCTATATACCAACGGTGGGCAAACGTGGCTCTTTGAGCCAAATGCGACTCTTTGGTTAGCAAAGTGCGGCTCTTTTTACTTTCTCCTTGCTTAGAACATGTTTGCTCTCTTTACTTTTTAAAATACATATTTCATACATATTACACATATACATACATATTTTACATACATACATATTATACATATAAATACATATTTTAGCCAACAGCAATTTGCCAACAAGAAAACAGCTGATCAACAAGAGCATTTACGCAAATCCCTAAATTGAATTTGATGGTTTGAAAGTTGAAATAGTAAAATGCGACTAATTAAACTTGTAAGAAATAAGTAATTATTCGTTTAGTCAGTGAACTGTGTCAGGATAAGAATTCAGGATTTGTTTTCTTACGTGTTCAATTTTATACTTTTTACAGGTCTATTCTGCGCTGGTAACATAAATTTTATAACCGGTAATTAAAGTGTCTGTCAATTTTTAAACCTTTTACGCATTCTGTGCTCTTTTGTAACCGGTAAATTTGGTTACCATCTCATAAGCTGTTAACAAAATATTGCCCCGTGAAATATGCAATACAGGAATTTCCACAAATCTTCATAGCTGAGTTGCTGAATATTTTCACTGCATTACCAACGTACCTAGAATCGCGGTAACAAGAAGTGGTAACATTTTTTGGTAATAAAATTTTCCGGTCACAAAATCTTCGGTAACGTGCAGAATAGACCTGTTAATGTAAACAAAATTTCTATCAGCTGTTCGTCTAACTTTCTGTTCGCGTACTATTTTGGATATTTTTCTCTTGTGAGAGAACAGATGATATTTCGCCGGAATTTCGCTGTTGGACATTTTTTACTGGAGATTTTAAACGAACGTACCTATTGACTATCCAACATTTAACAGAATTGATACGAACGGCTTTAACTGACCTAAAACCAGATTTTGAAAATCTCGCCAAAGGTATCTTTTGAATTTTCTTTTATATCTATCTTGCGTACAATAGAATAATAACAACATTAAGGTTTTTAATTTTTAATAATAATTTTATTTAAAAATAAAATTTTTGTTTTTCTTGTTCTTTTTTTGTGGCTCTTTGTAGCATTTAGAACTTAGATGTGGCTCTATTCGGCCTCGGCCTTGCCCACCCCTGCTATATACATTTTCATACAAGGCAGGATTAAACAGTATTAAAAATATGCTGCAGAAACACAACAGCAAACAACAGCTGAGCTAAGAAGCAATGACATGCTATAACAGTATGTTTGAGATGGCATAGCAATGCTTGAAATTTTTGAAAATGACATTTTAATAGATACGCTGGGAAGAAGTTAAGAAAATGTTTAAATTTATATTTTGTTACCTACTTCACCGATTTGAAATCTGAAAACTATACCTTTCATGAGCATGAAATGGTATTATAACTTTGGTCCGATATTTGCAAGTACCAGAATAAGAAGAGATAGACTAATGAAAATGTGTACTTATGTATGTGACCAGAACATCGAGCTGAGCCGACTCGAGCGCCCCCTGCCCCTACGTAGCGACGCCCATGGCTCCAATCGCTTAAGGTCGTATGGCAATCGGTAACACTTTTTCCGTGGTGAGACGAGGTAAACCAATTTACTAAGGTGTACAAATAAATTGAATTTTGCTGTGCCAAATGCAAAGTAAAATTTTGACAGTTCAAAAAACTAAACGAACACTCGTGCGAAAGCTCTATTTTTGTGTGTAGAAATTGTTCAATTTATATATATGTATATACATATATTGCAACTTGCAGGTAGCGTACGCTTTTTTTGCTTTTTTTAGCTTCCATTTTGATTTTCACTCTTTATTACCGCCAAACAATACTGTGTATGTATATTTAGATGCTGTCAAAATTGTACCTAGCCCCATGAGCTAGGTAAAATTCTGACGTTCGTATTCACCACGAGAAATGTCAAATTTTTAGTTACATCCGTCAAAATTTCCTATTTTCTATCAATTGGCACAGGCTCTTAGTATTAAATATATTAAAGAGTTCGTCGAAGAAAAGAGCGAATTCGGCAGTATTTAAGAAGCTAGCAGATTGAGAAGTATTAAGATTACCGGTACTATATAAAGATAGCATTGTACTAGCACCGTATTGCTCAGTACTTGAGCAGCTAGACGACCACTCATTTTTTCAAAAGCTGCCTAAAAGCGGCCTAAGGGGTGCCGTTGTCAATTTAGGCGCACATCGTAAACCGCGATGGGAATCCTGTTGATGAAAATGAAGAATGTCTGTCCATTTGACACGATGTCCACGAAAATTAACATCATTTTTTTACTTTACATACAGTTTCGTGTGTTCTTCGGAAGATGAGGAGAATCGTAGAAAAATACAATTCTTGTTGACATTCCCAGAAGCCTCATCCACTTCAAGCGCCTATTAAAGTAATAAATAATATTAAATAACAGGTTTTAAACTACATAGTAAATTAATATAGAATAATGAATAAGAAACTACAAGAAATTAAATGCAACAAAAAAAGCAAAACCAAGATGAGGGAATAAAAAATCAAAATCTATAATCTATATATATAATACGCGAAGGGATTTTTTGTGCAACATAAAAGATCTGTACCATTCGCCCGATTTTCAAAAATGAGACGTCAAATTAAAGCGCTTGGTCTGTAGGTGTGCAATAATNGGGTTTCAACCCCTTTTTTCTCGAAAACGTGACGTGATGGGACATTTTTGACCCCGGATTCGTGTTCAGCACGAAAAATCCGTTCAGAAACACCAGGTCCCGTCTTATTCGCAGAAAAAAAGTTGAAATTTGTAGACCAGTGTAATCAATGCCATCAGATCCACACCATTCATTCGATTTTCAAAAGTGAGGTGTCAAATCAAAGGGCTCTGACTTTAGGTGGGCAATAAGGCTTAACTTTTTCGAAAAGAGTTGCCACCTTTTAAAAAATTTAGTTCAAAATAATACGCGAAGGCATTTTTTGTTCCGCATAAAAGATCTGTACCGTTCGTTCGAAGTTTAAAAATGGGGTGTCAAATTAAAGCGCTTGGCCTGTAGCAATGTGCAAACTGGTTTTATTTTTTCGAAAGGAGTTGCCACCTGTAGAACAATTGAATATGAACTATATAAAATGCAATGCCGTCATAACAGCACCGTTCGTTTGATTTCCCAAAATAAGGTGTCAAATTAAAACTCTTGGACTGCAGATATGCAATAAGGTTTTACTTTTTTGAAAAGATTTGCCACCTTTTAAAAAACTTAATTCAAATTATCTAAAAAAATCAATTATTACAAAATGGGTATCAGTGAAAAGGGTTTTGAAAATATTTGTTTCTTAACTTAACTTCAGGAGGGTTGCCACCTGTTTAAAAAATTAAATTCAATTTGAGTTAAGAAAATTAATTAGGAGAAATATGTTTCAACACATGGGTACATAACGAAAGGGGCTTCAGAAGGTGGCCGTTTGAAAATATTTTGAAGAGGGTTGCTACCTTCTTGCAATGTCGAATTTAATTAACTTATCCAGAAGTTAAATGAAATGGAAAAATAATGATGTGAAACGAAAGAATATTAAGAAGACTTTAGTTTGAACACACAAAATATTTTTGAGGTGTTGGAAGAGGGTTGCCACCTGTTTAAAAATTAAATTCAAATTATTAAATAAGTTAAATGAATTATTAAATATGGGTATCAATCGAAGCGGGGTTGAACAATCTTTATTTCTGAATTATATTTAGCGGAGTTGCCATATGTTTAATTAATATAATTCAACTTAATTCATCAGTTGATTAAAATATGTATCACAATGTTAGACGAAGAATATTTAAGAATATCTTAGCGCGAAACTACTTTTCAAAAGGGCTGCCACCTGTTTAAAAAGTCTAATTTAACTAGTTATATCTATATATATAATACGCGAAAGGACTTTTTATGAGGTATCAAATTAAAGGGCTTGATATGTCGATGTGCAGTAGGCTTTTACTTTTCCGGAAAGAATGGCCACCTTTTAAAAAATCAAGTTGAGGTTATTTATAAATCAATACCATCATCTCCCCATCCTCCGCTTNAATTAAAGCGCTTGGCCTGTAGCAATGTGCAAACTGGTTTTATTTTTTCGAAAGGAGTTGCCACCTGTAGAACAATTGAATATGAACTATATAAAATGCAATGCCGTCATAACAGCACCGTTCGTTTGATTTCCCAAAATAAGGTGTCAAATTAAAACTCTTGGACTGCAGATATGCAATAAGGTTTTACTTTTTTGAAAAGATTTGCCACCTTTTAAAAAACTTAATTCAAATTATCTAAAAAAATCAATTATTACAAAATGGGTATCAGTGAAAAGGGTTTTGAAAATATTTGTTTCTTAACTTAACTTCAGGAGGGTTGCCACCTGTTTAAAAAATTAAATTCAATTTGAGTTAAGAAAATTAATTAGGAGAAATATGTTTCAACACATGGGTACATAACGAAAGGGGCTTCAGAAGGTGGCCGTTTGAAAATATTTTGAAGAGGGTTGCTACCTTCTTGCAATGTCGAATTTAATTAACTTATCCAGAAGTTAAATGAAATGGAAAAATAATGATGTGAAACGAAAGAATATTAAGAAGACTTTAGTTTGAACACACAAAATATTTTTGAGGTGTTGGAAGAGGGTTGCCACCTGTTTAAAAATTAAATTCAAATTATTAAATAAGTTAAATGAATTATTAAATATGGGTATCAATCGAAGCGGGGTTGAACAATCTTTATTTCTGAATTATATTTAGCGGAGTTGCCATATGTTTAATTAATATAATTCAACTTAATTCATCAGTTGATTAAAATATGTATCGCAATGTTAGACGAAGAATATTTAAGAATATCTTAGCGCGAAACTACTTTTCAAAAGGGCTGCCACCTGTTTAAAAAGTCTAATTTAACTATATCTATATATATAATACGCGAAAGGACTTTTTGTCCAGGTCATCAGATCTGAACCATTCGTTTGATTTTCAAAAATGAGGTATCAAATTAAAGGGCTTGATATGTCGATGTGCAGTAGGCTTTTACTTTTCCGGAAAGAATGGCCACCTTTTAAAAAATCAAGTTGAGGTTATTTATAAATCAATACCATCATCTCCCCATCCTCCGCTTGATTTTCAAAAATGAGGTGTCAAATTAAAAGGCTTGGTTGCAGATGTGCAATGGGGGTTTACTTTTTGGAAAGAGTTGCCATAGGTATCAGTCGAAATANTTTACTTTTTTGAAAAGATTTGCCACCTTTTAAAAAACTTAATTCAAATTATCTAAAAAAATCAATTATTACAAAATGGGTATCAGTGAAAAGGGGTTTGAAAATATTTGTTTCTTAACTTAACTTCAGGAGGGTTGCCACCTGTTTAAAAAATTAAATTCAATTTGTTTCAACACATGGGTACATAACGAAAGGGGCTTCAGAAGGTGGCCGTTTGAAAATATTTTGAAGAGGGTTGCTACCTTCTTGCAATGTCGAATTTAATTAACTTATCCAGAAGTTAAATGAAATGGAAAAATAATGATGTGAAACGAAATAATATTAAGAAGACTTTAGTTTGAACACACAAAATATTTTTGAGGTGTTGGAAGAGGGTTGCCACCTGTTTAAAAATTAAATTCAAATTATTAAATAAGTTAAATGAATTATTAAATATGGGTATCAATCGAAGCGGGGTTGAACAATCTTTATTTCTGAATTATATTTAGCGGAGTTGCCATATGTTTAATTAATATAATTCAACTTAATTCATCAGTTGATTAAAATATGTATCACAATGTTAGACGAAGAATATTTAAGAATATCTTAGCGCGAAACTACTTTTCAAAAGGGCTGCCACCTGTTTAAAAAGTCTAATTTAACTAGTTATATCTATATATATAATACGCGAAAGGACTTTTTGTGAGGTATCAAATTAAAGGGCTTGATATGTCGATGTGCAGTAGGCTTTTACTTTTCCGGAAAGAATGGCCACCTTTTAAAAAATCAAGTTGAGGTTATTTATAAATCAATACCATCATCTCCCCATCCTCCGCTTGATTTTCAAAAATGAGGTGTCAAATTAAAAGGCTTGGTTGCAGATGTGCAATGGGGGTTTACTTTTTGGAAAGAGTTGCCATAGGTATCAGTCGAAATAGTTATTAAAAGCTTTGCTTCTTAACTGTGAGAGTGTTGCCCCTGTTTAAAAAATCAAATTAAATTTTAAACAGGGAAATTACATAGGTAATTTACAAAATGTTCCGCAACAGGGGTCCAGACTAAAGGAGTTTAAAAAGGTAGTAATTTGAAAATGTTTTGAAAAGGGTTGCCACCTGCCTTAAACGAAAGAGTTCTAAGAAATCGTCAGTTTAAACATCAAAATTTTGTTTGATGGTTTGAAGAGAGTTGCCAACTGTTGAAAATTTTATATTTAAATGAATTATTAAGTTAAATAAATTACTAAAAGGGGTGATTTAATCGTTCATGGGTTTGAGAAGGATTTATATCTGAACTGTTTAGGAGAGTTGCCAGCTTATAAAAAATTAAATTCAATTTAATTCTTCGGGTAATTGAATCAGACGAAAGAGCTTTAAAGGATTTCAGTTTGAAAATGCTTCGCAGAAGGTTGCCACCTGTTTGAAAAGCCTAATTTATTTAGCTTTTACACAATTTTAATGAAATATTAAAATATGAGTGGCAAAAGAGTTTTAATAAAACTTTAGTTTGGAAATATTTTTTGTTAGGGTTGCCATCTATTCGATTTTTATTTTGAGCGATAACGTTCGGTAATTGTGTTATCAGCTGTCTCGATTTCACGCCCTTAGACTTTTGTGCCATGCCGTGAAGGACCGATATAATGCAAACAATCTATTAACGATTCAGGCCTTTAAGGCGTATGTCGGGCATTTCTTATGATAGAGCCAGAAACCATCAACAAGGTCTTGGAGAACTGGGTTAACAGGATGCGCTACTGCGAAGACAGTCACATGATGAAATCGGGATCCATAACTAATGGGAATATATGTTCTTTCGAATAAACCCACAATATACCGAAAAAATTAGTTTGAGTTAATTTTTATACATAAATAATTTGTTTGATATGGTCATCAGATCTTTAATGTGAAGGTCATCAGATCAGCACCGTCATTCTAAATGTGCATTAAGGTTTTATTTTTTGAAGTTACAACCTTTTTTAGCGGTGCACGGTGGTTTGAATTTTGAGGAAATGAAAAACCGACGCCATTTGAAACCTCTCTTCGTTCAAAAAGGGATGGACGAATTTACTTCAAACATTTTCAATATTTATTAAGGTTTGTGAATAGTGTTGCCATCTGTTTAAAATATTAAACTCAATTTGTTCGTCTTAACGCCATGCGGGTTCACTAGTTAATGTTATTATGTATAAAATAACGAATTTGTGTACAACAATAAATAAGAAATGAAACAAAATTAAATGCAACGCAAAATAAAGCCATGATAGGGGGATAAAAAATTTAATTCAAGAAAATATACCAACCGAACCTTTTTCTTTTCCTCGTTATCCTTGCTCCCAATGAGTCGAGAATTATTAAAGAATGTTAATTGTTTTTATTATAAACCAACCAGAAAAAAATACAGAAAGTATAATCATTTTGATCGATTACACCTAAAGATACGAAAATACTCTCACAATTTACAAAATATATATATTAGGAAGTAATAATGTAATTCTTAATAAATCCACGAATTCCGTGCTCCGTCAAATTTCGCGTCGATCACTTTACATATCCAATCAGTTAGAGTCAGTCGATGGCTAAAATTTAAGAAAATATATCGAAAGCGGTAGGTATTATAGTGTACCATATTGAAGACGCATTACATGTATGCACACGATAAAACTTGAATTAAATTTGTGGGATAACTTTAAGGAAATTTTTTTGGCTGGATATTTACGGTTTACGGTAAAACTGAAGGAAGTCAAGAGGTGGACAAAAAATAACGGGTTAAGTGTAAACCCAAGCAAAACATAACTTGTACTGTTTACAAGAAAGTATAAAGTCCCCCACTTATAACACCAAGGCTGGCACAGACCACGCTAAAACTAAGCGAATCCGCGAAATACCTGGGGATAGATAGATAGGATTAAGCTGGATTCAAAACACCGAAGAGCGGGTGCGAAAGGGCACCGTTGCCCTACATAGCTGTAGGAGAGCAATTGGCCAAAAATGGGGTCTAACTCCGAGTCTAGTGCTCTGGATATACACCGTCGTCGTCCCGTCTCTACGGGATAGTGGTATGGTGGCCAGTACTAGAGAAGAAAGTAAACGGTTCTAAGTTACAAAAAGTGGAGAGAATAACCGAGATCTGCATTAGTGGTGCTCTACGCACAACTCCTACTATAGCAGTGAATGTCATTCTAAACATCAAACCCATAGATATTATGAAAAGGCAATACGCTACGAATGCAACCCTAAGACTACAGGAGCTCAGAAGGTGGAAAGCGGCTCGATGTGGTCACACTACAACTCTTATCAACTAACAACTACCGAGCACAACGGACTACTGTGTACCAATGCTCACGTTTACTAAAGGTTATAGCGTAACTTTACCTAGCAGAGAATCACGGGTCGAAGGAGTTCCGGGATCTGAAGATGCCATAAGATTCTACACGGACGACTCCAAACTAGAAAACAGGATAGGAGGAGGCGTCTACTCGGAACAGTTGGGAATACAACGATTATTCCGTCTACCTGACCACTGTAGTGTCTTTCAAGCCGAACTGGCAGCCATACAAGAAGCCGTTAAGAGCCTAAAGCTAGCTGTTATCGCCACTACTAAAATATATATAAACTCAGACAGTCAGGCGGCCCTTTAAGCACTTGACTCTGTCACTATCAATCCGGAGGCAGTTGCCAACTGCCGCAAATCACTCAACGTGATATGGGTACCGAGGCACAGTGACATACCACGAAATGAAAAGGCAGGCGAGCCTGGAAGAGGATGGGTATGCCACTCGCTTCCTGCAAGCTCATATTAAGGGAACACTTCCTTGAAGAAGCGGTCACCAGATGGGAGCGCACTAAAACTGTAATTCAACGAAGCTTACATGGCCAAAACGGAATACACGGAGAACGAGGGAAATGCTCACTCTAATTGGAGGCGATATGTCGCTGGCCATTGGCCTGCTCACAGGACATATCCTGATAGGCACGCATGCAGAACGCCTTGGGGTTAGTCACAACGACTATTGCAGGAGCTGCCATGTCGAAGAAGAGCCTGAATCACTTATTCTGCGATTGCCCAGCACTAGGCAGGAAAAGACAGAAACTCCTAGGTATAGTTTTCTAGGCGATCTAAGCGCAACTGCCAAGTTTGGTATACGGCAGTTGCTAAGGTTCGTAGACTCAACGAATTGGTTTAAGGAGTAGGGGAATGGGCCCTGATCGGGCCTAAGTGTGCTGGTGTCCTCTGTGCCTGACAGCCACTTCAACCTAACCTAACCTAACCTCAAGGAAATTTTTTTAGCTGGATGTTTTCGGTTTTAGATAGAGGTCGACCTATCGCCGAATTTCATACACAGCAACAAGAGATTCCAAAACTTAATTAACCTCCAAAAGCAGAAACTTACAATACTAACACGTATACGTATAAGATGGGAATATGGTCAAATGGTCTATGTCGATTCTACAACTCGACCTATGAGCACCACTAATTTTCATCCCGTTTAATAAGCCCAGGTTCAATATGGCCACAGATTCAGCACATTCATTCACTCCCTACCCCTTAAGGCGCTGCAGCTTTTTCTGAGGAATTTAAGTTTAGAGGAAGTATTGTAAAGATTAAAGGGCACAATAAATGACTAGGCCGCGGTGTTCACCTCATTTTAATATCCACATATCTATTCTAATACAAATAAGCCTTAAAAATGCACTTTCAGCGTTTTAAGACGGGCGGTAATTTAGACACGCTTGTCGCCTAACCATGATCTTTACACAAATTTTAGTACAGAATTTGTTAACGGTAAATATGAAGAACACTCAAACAAAACTGTGATCTGCTATCTACATTAGTTGTGTTTAATGTGATCGAAAAAAGTGCACAGCAGCTCAAGTTAGAGCAGAATAGAGCAAGCTAGAGCAACTAAGATCAGACATCTCATGAAACACTTCATTCAGAAATTCTCAAAACAGTTGATTGCTCGACAGTTCAATTTGTCAATTGTAAACTATGTGAGTTTACTTGCTCTAAGTTAGGGCTGCCAGACGTCCAGGATTTGTCCTGATTTAAACAAATTGTCCTAGTGTCCTGGTCCACACTTAAATTGTCCTGGTTTTTTAATGAAGGTCAATGCAGACCCCGTATCAGTAAAAACAAGGGCTACGTCTGTTCTGCCTACTCGGGATTGGATAGAGAAGCAAAGCGAATGGGTCTGGTGGTGCACGAGGACAAAACGAAGTATCTCCTATCATCACACGAACAGTCAGAGCATACGCGTCTTGGCACCCACGTCACTGTTGACAGTTACAAGTTTGAAAAAGTAGAAGACTCCGTTTATTTGTGAACCAGCATTAACACCAATATCTGGTGAGTTTACCTTCTTTCTGTTTAGTTTACTTGGTTAAAATCTGATTTTGTATTTTCAATCAAATGCCAAAAAAGTGCAAGTTCCTGAGCATGTACACGGCTGACAGTGACCCACACATACTACGCAGTAGATAATTTCAGGAGTTAAAATCTTTTCCAAAGGGCCTTTCTGAAATTCATTTCATTCTCCTTCCTTTTTTGTATGGAATGGCACAAATAGAAGCGCTCAAAGATGAGCTTCCAGAAGGGCTTTTGTAGGACGTACTTCTGAAGGACTTTTGAAGAAGTTCTTTTAAAGCTATTTTTAATTCATAAAAATCATACTTCTTTAAGGAATTTAAATATATAAGATTCAGATCAAATATGTTTTAGTGATAATTAAAATGCTTACTGAATCCTATTTGTAATACTAAGGTTCGTTTTCTTATGTAACCTTGAACTTAAAGCTCACTTTATATTTAAAGGTTGCATTAAAATGTATGGTTGTGTGTAAAGTAAAGCATTTCTATTGTCGGTTTTTGACACATGTATGTTTCTTGGGTGTAAACCAATTTAAAACCGACAATCAAATGCTTTACTTTAGACGCAACTAAAAATTTAATGCAACCTTTAAATATAAAGTGAGCTTTAAAATGAAAGGTTACATGAGAAGACGGCCCTAAATAATATAAGCATATACTTAAGTATATTCGCGTAAATTGTAAATAGGAAACCCCTTTCTAGGAAACATGCGGGGAAGCACTTTTTTCAGTCCTTATTGGGTAAGTCTTTTAGAATCGCTTCACTTCAGATAGCCTACCTAAATTATCTTTAGGTTATGCATATACAAAATGACAATAATGATGATGAAGCGCATTGTAGGATAAGTGGAAATTTGCTAATGTGAACAACCGTACTTCTTTCGGAAGTATAGTACTTTTTTAGCTCTTTTACTTCGTACTTCGCTGTACAGTCAAATTTACTTCTTTGCAATATTTTGTACTTCAGGTCCAGTACTTCTCCGATCTTCTCGACGATCGTCCCATAGCCTGGGCGATTAATTCGTTCAAGCCCTTCATGTCGCCGGCGACCAACGGCATCATACCTGCGCGGCTGCAAAGGGCTCTGGAGGTGTTATGCGATTAAGTATAAAACATCTGGAGTGTTTACAACGGATCGCTCTTATCGGGATAAGTGGAGCATTAGGAACGACACCTACACTGGCGCTTAACGTCGCGCCTGCGGATATTGCTGAGAGAATTGTCGTAGCACGAACTGCTATTAGGCTTTGTGACAAGCGGATCTAAGCAACGGTTAGTTGGTCTAATGCAAACTAGATGCCACTAAACCTTAAAAAATTTAAGGTTATGTGTTTTTCTCGAAGGGCAGTTCAACCAGCTGTTTATTCAATATCAAATTATAATCTGGAGCAGGTATCCAATTTTGTCGATCTTGGTATCACAATGGATTCCGAACTCAATTTCAACCTTCATATTAATGTTAAGTTAGGTTAGGTTGATGTGGCAGTCGGTTCAAGTTACCAACTCACTTAGACATTTTGAAGGTCCATTGTGGTACCACTGCGGAACACGGGAACCTCGGTGACTATTCTTCAGAGAACCAATTTGAGGCTCTAATAAAGCGTAGAATCGGTTTTATTCCTACGCGTGATAATTCCGTAAGAGAGCTAAAGAAGGGCCTGCCTTCTCTCCTCTTGGCCAAAGCTGGGCAACTACAGAAGAAGTGCTCTACGGTTTCTTCCTCTTCCTCATCTCTGCAATATTCGTGGGAGAAAATTCCTAGTCTTGAAGAGTGCCTGCCGAATAGCCACTGACCGGTTACACAAGCCGTGACCTTCACAATATCCTCTCTTGAGAGGCACAGCAACTCTTTCGTCTTTTTCTTTTATATTTGCGGCCAAAGCAGCCTGGTTGTTCTACAAGTGCCCTCCTCTAGCCATGACCTGTTGGCCTCATGGCCATATGAGGCTGACCTTGAACACGGCGCTAATATCGTTTAGAGCTACGAGGCATTTCTGCGCAACCTTCGATCTCAGCATTACCATGTTCATTGATTTAGTGGCTGCCAGGCTATCCGAGAAAATATTAATCGTAGTCTTCGTTACAGCATGCGTACTAAGGTACACAGCCACCTCCTTTATAGCTAACACTTCTGCCTGATAAACACTGCAGTGGTCCGTAATTCGGACGGATAGTTCCAGTCCTAGCTCCTTAGGGAAAACTCCGTAGCCAACCTTATTGTCTAGCTTGGATCCATCTGTGTAAAAATTCAATTCCCCCCGTCTCCAAGGCCCNCAACCTTATTGTCTAGCTTGGATCCATCTGTGTAAAAATTCAATTCCCCCGTCTCCAAGGCCTTGGTGTTTGCCATTCTCTTCTTGACGGGATGCTCGTCTTAAAGAGCCTATCGAAAATTGGTTTGGGAGCGGAGTAGTCAACTTCTTGGTTGTAACTACCCAGAGTGTGAAGTATGGAGGCGTGACCAAACCGCCGATCCTTCCATAGCACCATACTTTTTAGTCTGAGCGCTGAATCGGCTGACGCGTATTTTCCCACCAGGTTTATTGCGGGCAAATTGGTTATCACCTTCAGCGCCTTATTTGGGGTGGTCCCTAAGGCACCTGAAATGCATAGAAACGCAGTTCTTTGGACCTTACTCAATAGTTTTAGGTAACTTGGATTTTGAGTTGCTGGCCACCATACAAGTATTCCATATAAGAGTATTGGCCTGACCACCGAGGTGTACAGCCAATGAGTAATACGAGGTGTTAACCCCCACTTGATTCCGACCGCTTGTTTGCAAGTGTATAATGCAACGTTGGGCTTCCTTACTTTTTCCTCTATATTCGGTTTCCACGTGAGTTTCCTGTCTAATATGAGTCCTAGATACTTAACATTCTCCTTCAAGGATATCTCCACACCCATAAATATTAGCGGGGAGACTATGGGAAGCCTGTGTTTCCTTGTAAAGAGAATTGCTTCGGTTTTCTCGGGGTTTATTCCGAGTCCCCTACTCTCTGTCCAGTTTCTTTGCCTTTAACGGCAATTGCCAGGTCATCAGCATATGCTGTGACGTGGCAACCCCCCTCTATAGTGCCACCAGCAGAGAGTTCACCGCCAAATTCCAGAGAAGAGGGGAGAGAACCCCTCCCTGAGGAGTGTCTCTACAGACCTTCCTGCTTATTGTGGTGTTGCCAAGCTTAGCGATTATCGTCCTGCTGACAAGTTATACTCAATCAGCACCGCTACATTCTGGTCAACTCCGAGCTCTTCTAAGGCACTCGTTATGGCGCTTGCGTTAATATTGTTGACGGCGCCTTCCATCGGCGTAGCCAGAATGAAATTTAGGGGGGGTAGGGGCTCGACCCTATTAAGCTGGCATTTCAGGGTACTATTTTATATATATATAAGAAAAATTTGAAGGTTAGGGGGGGTGCTCGAGCTGCCCCTACCTGGCTACGCCCATGGCGCCTTCTGTATCTATAAAGGCAACTCTTTATCTAATAAACTTTTTTCCACCAACCCGACGAGCGAGTGCAAGGCGGTTTCCGTGGATTTGCCTTTCGTATAGGCATGCTGCGCTGGGGAGAGCCTACTTGTTGGTATCACGCCCCGTACATAATCATCCACTATCCTCTCTAAAATTCTGAGGACAGATGTAAGACTGATGGGTCTGAAGTCCTTAGGGTTGGTATGTGAAGACCTGCCCGCCTTGGGTATGAAGGAGACTTTTGTCTCTCTCCAGCCTAGCGGGATGTAGCCCATGTTAAGACAGCATCTTATAATAACCACAATAAACGGAGAGATAATGCCCCGTGATTGCTGCAGCTCTACCGGGTGTATTCCATCAAGTCCCGGTGACTAGTAAGGACCAAAAGTCTTAATAGCCCATTCGATTTTTTCGTTAGTAATCAGTCGATTTCCCAGATCAGATAGCCTGCCTTCATTCGTGGGGTCGTTAGGTTCCACCGGCTTGTTTCCAGGGAAGTGTGTGTCCAGGAGGAGACCTAAAGATTCCGCGCTCGTCGTATTCCGTGAGTTCCCTTGACCCTTGAGATAGCCAAGGTTGCATGGCGACTTTGCGAGAATTCTTCTTAATCTGGCCGCTTCCGTGGTTTCCTCAATTCCCTTGCAGTAACTTTGCCAGGATTTACGTTTCGCAGTTCTAACTGCTTTTTTTGTATATTTTCAGATCAGCCTTATAGGCTTCCCAGTCCTCTGTTGCTCTCGTGGCGTTGGCCTTGTTGAACATTGTCCTATTGGATTCACGTAACGAGGATTATTGTTTCGACCACCAAGGTGGTTTGGTTTTTCCCCTGTATCGAACAACCGGACAGGCTGAAAAAGAACTATACATGGCTTTAGTAACCTGATTAACCAACCCATCCAGCTCCACCTGCGTGGCGGGGTCTCGGGGAGGTATCTTTGTCAGTAAAGTCCTTAATTTATTGTAGTAAATCCCACAGTTGGTATTTCTAACATTTCTGAACTCCCTTACTTGGGGGGTCTTAAGATCTATTTCGAATTCAATATATCGATGGTCAGAATAAGATTTTCCATTCAGTACTCTCCATATCTTGATTTTATGGGCAAACATGTCTGAAGTCAGGATTATATCCAAAACTTCCTCTCTACTCTTTGTTATAAAGGTCGGTTCTGAGCCTAAATTCAAGACACTAAGTTTGTTTCCTAGAATGAAGTCTAGCAACGACTCACCTCTAGCATTCGTGTCCGTACTCCGCCACATCAAGTTGTGAGCATTAGCGTCGCAGGAGACAACCAGTGGCTTATTCTTGTAGGCTGCTTCTTCGACCAATGTCCGAAACTCATCTGGTGGCACGTCCTTGTCATGGGCCATGTAGGCAGAGGCTACCCAAAAGATGGTTTCGTCCAACTCAATGCTTGCCGCTACCAGATCGCCGTCACCAAGCTGTGGAAGCAGGAAGATGTTAAAGTTGTTCCTTGCTAATATGCAAGCTCGAGTCTTTCCTGCATTTTGTGCGGCAATAAGCTTAAAGCCCTTTATCCCAAGCCCGCCGATTTTATTGCGGTGTATCCACGGTTCCTGGATGAGGGCAACGTCGAGTGCACCGGCAGCCAGGCGGCCCCAAGGTTCGCAGACGCCAGTTTAGAGTGGTGGAGGTTGATCTGGATCAGCTTCATCAGAATCTGTCCGTTTTACCTCCACCATTGTGACATCCACGTCCACCTCTTCGATCTCCTCACCCTCGGTGTCATCAGCGAGGAGGTCTTCTTCATAAAATAATGGCCCCAAACCGGATAGCCTCTCCGAGTCGGATGAGCATTGGCTGCTGGGCAACCCTTCTTCACCACCGCTGCGCAGGCCGGACTTTTCGCGCTACTCACTAAGGTTCAAGCTCGGCTCGTCGCTGCGTTTTGCGCCAGTGGGGCTAACGATTCGGTGTTGAGGATCAGCAACACCTGCATTCTATTCTCTATCGGCTCCTCTATCTTCCCTACCCTCCAATTGTGAGTTGGCAGGTCCTTATTACAGGACCTAAAGATCCGCTCAGTTCTTTCAGGCTCGACGAGTTTAGCCGGAATCCAAACTCGAGCCCTCGGTCTGCTGGAATATCTTCCTTGCTGACGGCCTCGAGCTTGGCTTCCGGCCAAACTTCACCTACCTTACTGACGGCCAACCTGTAGAGCTGGGCTGACCTATGGTCCTCGCAGGCGATGAGTTTAGCTCTACCATGATACCATCCGGAATCATGGCAGAGGAGGACGTCCAGGATTTTCCTCTAGGACTTGGAGGTAGATTTCGGCGATCGCTTCCTCCACCAACCTCCACTTCTCTTTAGGGATAGTCCCTTCCTCCTCCCCTCTGTCGATGATGGCCAGTACCTCACCGCCTTCCTTGACTACGTCCCTGAAGGTGAGGTATTTATGGCCGCCTGTTTTCGGTCTTTTGGCGACCCTATTCCATGCCTGTTCAGCAGACCGCTGCCTTTTTGGAGCAGTGCCTGCCGGTTTGCCCAAGCTGGCTACTACTCCCATCGCCCACTCCAGTGACCTAACCTGCTCCTCCGTGAGCTGACCTTCGGCAGGTCCTCGATACTGTTCACGACCCACATGGCCGCCTTTTTGTCGTAAAATGCCTGCTTCGATGGGCGGACATGTAAAGCGATGGTCAAAGAGTTCAAAGATCCTTATATTAAAAAAGCTCTTTTTACCACTTTAGTTAGACCTATACTAGAATAAGGATANTTTGTCGTAAAATGCCTGCTTCGATGGGCGGACATGTAAAGCGATGGTCAGAGTTCAAAGATCCTTATATTAAAAAAGCTCTTTTTACCACTTTAGTTAGACCTATACTAGAATAAGGATCTATTGTCTGGAATCCCCGCTACCAAGTTCATTCAGAAAGGATTGAATCAATTCAAAAACAATTCGTTCTTTTTGCATCGCGTGATTTTAATTGGGATTCAGACTACAATCACCCCCCTTACACTAGTCGTTTAAAGCTCATAAATTTGCCTACACTCGCAAGTCATAGAGAAATGCTAAGTATAATATTTATCGTAAAATTAATCACATAAAACACCTCTTTGAGGTAAAGTTTTCGAGTGACGAAAGCTGAACTAGAAACACAAAATGTATGATATCAATTGCGTGACGAAAATTATGTGCAATTTTTTAACTGGTTTTATTCATACGAATCGTTGCTAAAGTTCTAATTTTTTTATGTTGTGTTTCTAAGAGTAGACAGAACATCGCAACGTTTCGAATAAATAATACTATTTTGCGTCAGTTTCCAGGGCAGCTAAAAAAAATGCGTATAATTTTCGTCACGAAATTGATATCATAAATTTTGTGTTTCTAGTTCAGCTTTCGTCACTCGAAAATTTTACCTCAAAGAGGTACTTTATTTGATATCAATTATTTTGGGATCGCAAATTTAAAATCAACGAAAATCCAAACAAAAATGTAAATGTTTTATTTTCCCCAAATAAATTGCTAAAAACCCTATCTAAATCTAAATGATTTATTCAAATATTTAACATTGAATTCAATTCCATTGAAACATATAAGTTTTTTTAAGAAGTTTTACTTCTATCACGAGTACGGTGCTGCACTCGCCTTTTTTTACTGATGCGTTTCTGCTCAGGGGCAATTTATACATAATTAGTAGCGGCACATAAAGTGAAATAAATGCATTCATGCATAAGTACATATGGATGTACAAATGTAGGTAATAATTTAAGCGTCTTCCCAGGTAGGATAAGTGCGGGTATAGTTGCATACTGTGTACATCAAATATCCCGCCCACGATATCATTGCATTCACACTGAATGCCCACATCCATGTATACTTATGTACATCGTACAGTTTCATAAGTAAAAACACTATCAGCTGATTGCCAAAAAATGCCTACAGCTGAGATCACCTGTTTTTGGCATGTGGTCTTATCTTTTAAAATTTCTTTCATTTCTATTACAATTTCCTTTATTTCTATTACAATTTATTCAAAATACACTAACACGACAAAAACACCAATACACCAACCAAAAACACACCTACAGCCTGCCAGAAAAAACGGTAAGAGTTACATTACTTATGGAACTGTACGATGCTTATGTACGTACAGGAAAACAAAAAAAACAGCAAAAATAACAAGTAATTTTTAGCAAAAAAAACCGATTTCAGTCCTCATATAAATATATATATACAGTGTTGAAAAAAATAATAGAAACGACTTATTGAAAAATATTAAATCAATTATATCAACACTAGTTATATATATTTTTTGGAATGGCGCACCCTCACTTTATGTGAGAGAGAGTAAACAATTGAATTGTTGCGCTTGGAAAAAATAATAGAAACAAAACGTGCTTGTTAATATTGGTGCTTTACAAAAGGTAAATTAATTATTTTTGGCACTTCTAATTGCGTTTTTAAAGAATGTTAACTAAAGTAGAGTTATACTATAGGTTATTGAAACATAAAAAATAATAAAATAAGCCGAGCTAAACACTGCACGGAAGAGGAGAAGAATTTAATAATAAGTTTAAGAAAACAAGGAAATTCGATGAGTAAGATAGTAGATATGGTGGGCTGTTCCAAAACGAAGGTGTTCGCTGCTCTTCATAGCGTAAAAAACCAGAAACACGACATACAAAGCGAAAAATGACTGCTAGCGATCAAAGGCGTTTAATTCGGCATTACAAAGTTAACCCTTTTCTGTCCTCAGGAAAGCTGAAAACAGAATTGAATGTCGATGTATCAAGCCGAGCCATGACGTACAGATTGGCATAAGCCAAACTTTCAGCCAGAATCTCTAGAAAGGTACCGTTGCTGAGCCTTAAAAACAAAAACAACAGACTTGGTTTTGACAGAAAACATCTTTTCGTCAAAATGGTGAAAAATGTGCTGCTGTCTGATGAGACAAAGAGTAATATGTTTGGATCAGATGGAAAATAGTACGTAAAACGTCCTACGAACACAGCGGGAGTTCCATTATGGTATAGGGCTGCTTCCCGAAGGAAGAAGTTGGTCCAATACTTTGGATTAAGAACAAAATGTGCGCGCTTGACTATGTAAACATATTACAGACGATAAGGCTTTCCTATGCTAAAGGTATATATATATATATTTCATGATCCAATGATCGGATCTAAACCAAATTAGTAGTATGACCACCTCTGAGACACTACCTTTCCGATGTCGATTGAACGTCTGGATAAAAACTTCCAAATCTCGTGTATATATAAGCGAGTCATTTCAGCATGCTACTGTACCTGCTTTCGTCACTCGCGCGCACTACCGTGCGCTGTGATAACAGGCTTGATTAATAGCCAGGCCCTTCTGGCTGAGGTAAATTTTAATATTTCCTCTCGAGTTTCAATACACTTTCGACCTCTGTTTTTGAAGCCATGCAAAACTAATTTTGAACTAAACGCATCATTCCGTTTTTTATGTCAAGATATCTCTCATAAAGAAAACTATCATTTCCCCTCTCAATAATTGAAATACCATATTTAGCATATCCAATCAGCTGAGGAATTTCATTCTAAAGCTGAATAGTCTTAGATCTCGAAACTTAACAAACTCCTGTTTCCATGACTCGACACCAAAAAACAAAAAAAAAAAAAGTTCCGTACGTCATGCGGACTGCGCCCCTCGTGTCGGTTGGGCGGGAAGGGAGGGTAAAAGCCGTTGGGACTAATTAATTAATTAACACTCTGAAGTTCTGGAGGGCTTTGACTTAGTCCTGAACTAATAGATTTCAGCGCCTCCGAAATNGTTCCGTACGTCATGCGGACTGCGCCCCTCGTGTCGGTTGGGCGGGAAGGGAGGGTAAAAGCCGTTGGGACTAATTAATTAATTAACACTCTGAAGTTCTGGAGGGCTTTGACTTAGTCCTGAACTAATAGATTTCAGCGCCTCCGAAAGGGCTTCCAGAAGCTCCTTCTCTACCTATATTCCGTATATAAAGGACTGGTTAGGAAACTCCACACCAAAACTGTGTTCAGACTTCCGGACTTCTGCAGTGTCTTTAAGGTGGAAATAGCTGCCATTAAGGAAGCGGTAGAGAGTGTGATGGTGCGCTCAAAGTTGGTAAAGGAAGGTCTGACCTCTCCCAGCAAAAAATCGGTAATCGCTTTTAGTGGTAACGTGTTCTAGAAGGCATAGCGTTGTAATGCCTTCGAATTTTTTCGCTTCTTTTAGGCATTGTCGGTAATGCAAAGTAGAATGTCCTACAATATTTTATTTATTTCGCTTCTTTGTTTCAGTTTGGGGAATGCAAAGTAGAATGTCCTATAATATTTCTTTCTTAATTCGCTTCTTTGCTTCATTTCAGGGGATGCAAAGTAGAATGTCCTACAATATTTTTTTTTATTTCACTTCTTTGCTTCATTTCGGGGAATGCAAAGTAGAATGCTGTATCCTAGTCAGCTGAAAAATAGAATGAATATCCAAAAAATATTTTTCTACCGTTAGTTTCTGTGGAAATTTGTCTCGCATAAAAATCATGTTTTGCTTTGTTCAATTTGCAGCGAAGTTGAAGTCAGTCAATGAAGTGAAGTACATGAGTGAGGAAGTACAATTTTAAGCTTAATTAAATATGCATGTATGTACATACCGATTTTTAAGTAAAATCTAAATACCCAAATACATACATATGTTTGTATAAAAACTGATTTATAAAAATTTTAATTAAATTTAATCTTTTAAGACATTTTCTGATTTAATATAAATAAGTATGTACTCATCTGGGCATTCTACATTAGTTTCTCTGTAAGGCATTCTTTGTTCGCTTCTCTGGATTCTGTTTATCCATGCGTTCTCCCTTCGTTTGAAGGTAATGCTGCGGGTAAGGGCTTACCGCCAATGACATGCCCATGTTAAAATAAGGCCTTCCTGAAGCGAAAGCGTAAGCGATTCCCATCGCCTAGCTCGTTTACACTTTCGCTTCTGTGGTAATCGTGTTTTTTGCTGGGCTCTATCAATCGCGTCGGAGTACTTCTTAATAAGACTAGTTTCGGTCCCGGGCCACAGTGACATCGCCGGAAACTCCGTGGCTGATGACCTGGCGTTGAAAAGGCACTCTCAAAACGTTATCCCCAGATAAGGAGCAACTAGTGCGTCTCTGTCCTCCTGCGGTACACTCTTAGCGCTCGCGATAATGAAATTTCATACTCTGTTAAGTATTTAATAAAATGGACAAAAGAAAACGATGCTCCTTTTGTGACATAAAAAGGAAAAGAAGACGAGTTTCTGCTGCACAAAATGTTTTTATAGGGTACTTTAAACATTTTTAGCAGCGCAAAACACAAGTGACCCATCGTCACCTCTTAAAGGTGCTGAAAAACGCCTCTCAAGGGCTAGTGATGGGGGTTCTGACAGGCCATTTTGCAATTGGTATTCACGCGGGAAGACTAGGAATTTCAACTGATCCCTTCTGTATCTGATGTTAAGAGGAAGGTGAGGTGGAATTATCTCCACACTTTCTTTTAGACTCTTTTTTTTCTTTAGACTCTTTTAGAACACTCGCGAAGCTAAGATGGAAGCATTCTTGCTCGCACTTCTTACCTAACACTGAGCTCTCAGGAATCGAAACTAGCCGCATTCCAAATTTGGTAATCGTAATGCACTTCTTTGAGCTATGAAATAAATAGTTGGTCACATTAGGTAAGGTAAGTATTCCAGACCACGTTAAAAGCGCCAAACTTTTTTCCAAGTTACGTCACCGTCAAGAGAAATTTGTTCTTTTATGATTAAAAAAATTCAGAAGTTGAGCGTTTCATCATCATCAATCATTCAACTCTACGGATTATGCCAAAAAACCACATTGCTTATAATATCAGAAAAAACTTCAAAAGAATACAACGCCAGAACCATAGAAACTGTATTTATAGGGAATATGTATCCTGGTCGATGGGTTCCGAATTATGGCAGCCCTACTCCAACCATCAAATCCATCAAAAAAGCGCATGCAGAAAATCGTGCTCTAGTTACACTTAGCGCAGGATCATGAAACATAAAGTATGAAATATCCAAGCCTGGCGTAACATAGAGCAACTCATTAAAGAAAACTATTTATGAGTGAAAAGACTTCAATTTGATCCTCATGGTTGGAATCAAAACAATGTCAACCTCAGGGGCAAGCCTGCGGCACACATACTCAATTAAGGCGACGGTCAATTCCCGTTCATACTAATAACACCGAATCGAGCCGTTTGCGCTACTTTGTCCAGCATTATTCATACAATTTTGTCAAAGTTATACTCAATAAAAAACATACCTTGGCATTTCTCCCTCCGATGGGAACTTGTACAATGGGGCTGCCATAAGTCCGAACCTATCGACCAGGACACTTATCATCCAAATGAAAGATAAATATAAGTAAATATGGTGCCAATATACATAGTCCTTAGAAGTACAGTTGCTTTGATTCTGGCGTTGCATTATTTTGAAGTAATTTCTGATATTATAAGCAATGTAGTTTTGCGGCACAACCCGTAGTAGCTTCGATATTCGAGATTTAATAAGGGACCGAAAGCGCGCTCCAGTTTTGGTTTAGTTCTGCACGAGAACAAAATGTAATGAAGAACGCTCCCGAAAAAGAAAAAACAGAAACAGAAGTATTAAGAGCAGTTTGAGCGGGAACACAATGAGAACAGCTAACGGGAACGTTTCCGGAAAGAACAAAGTGAGAACAAAACTCTCAAGAACGTTCCCAAGAAGAACAAAATGAGAACGAAGCTTTCGGGAACGTTTCCAAAGAGAACGAAATGAGTACGAAGGAATCGAGAACGTTTTCAAGGAAGATCAAATGCGAATAAAAGTCTGAGGAACGTTCTGATAGACGACAAAACGAGAACAAAACACCCCTTTGCGAGTGTCGACTAGTAGTAGGTAAAGGGCTGTTACTCGATTATCAATTATGCATGGTATTTTGGAACAAATGTTTGTTTGGAGGAGGATGAGCCACCAAAAACTATTCACAGTCGCTTGTTGAACGAGAAATCGACATTCAAAATACCATGGAAACCGATAAACAAATAATATTACTATAAAATTACTTTAAATTTATATACTACTAGTCGACACTCGCAATAGGGGTGAGTCTTGAAAGCTTAACATCAAGAATGAGAGGGGCGTCTGCGTTCTGGGTCGAAAAATCATTTCAGTGAGAACTGTGATTGCTAATTCTAACCCTGGGATTCAGTAATTCAGTCTCATCTCAAGTCACTAAATTTGAGATTAGCAATTAGCGACTATTTTTGTCTCTTAAGATGATTTGGCTATTCAGTAGGAGAGAGTCACAAAAAGTTCACCAAAAATGTGTGGTGAAAACAAACACATACAGTCAACCGATAGCGTTTATGTATGCCTTCTGCCGCGCCGCCCGAAGAGTCGCAATGGCCGAGTGGTCAAAGCATTAGGCTGCCGCTCGAGAGGGTTCGGGTTCGAGTACTCCTCGGGGGTAGAGGATTTTTTATATTTTTTTATGTAGTATTTTTTTTATTAGTTTATTTTTTTTATTAGTTTATTTTTTTTTAATAATCTTTAGCTTTTAATTTTAAAAAAAAAATATTAAAGCATTTTGGTTTATTTCCTAACGAAATTCTTATTGAACAAATTTCCTCGCTTTATATTCGCGTTTTTTTTTTAATAAAATGGAAAGCAATTAACTTTTTTTCCATATTTTTATTTTTGAGACCTGCTCTTAGCCAGCTGACAAATTAGTGACTTTTTTTGAGACTAGAGACGTGAGACAGCGTACTGAATACCAAATAGTCTCAAAATCCGAGTTCACCACCAAAAGTCACTATTAGTGACTAGAGACCGCTTACTAAATGCCAGGGTTAGCCTGAGGAAAGCTGGATCATTTACACTTTCAGATCGTTTATCATTAGGGTCAACTGCGCATTTATGGAAAAAAATTAAGTTTTCTGTGGAAGAAAGGTTCGTGTCTTAAATCTTTTGTTTACTTAATTTGCATAGTTAGCTTTCAATTAATTTTTGATTCATTTTAATATTGAAACATTTCAAACTATTGCAACGCTGTGAGAAAAATTCTGTTCGCGTTTCCATTTTTCGCGAATAGTTTAGAGGAGATTTGTTTCCGTTCCGTTCTCTGTCAGAACGTTCCTGAGACTTAAGTTCCCAAATTTTTCTTCGAGAGAAAGTTCCTTAGACTTTTGTTCCCGTTTTGTTATTCCTCAGAACGTTCCGGCGACTTTTGCTTCGATTTTGTGCTNCATTTTAATATTGAAACATTTCAAACTATTGCAACGCTGTGAGAAAAATTCTGTTCGCGTTTCCATTTTTCGCGAATAGTTTAGAGGAGATTTGTTTCCGTTCCGTTCTCTGTCAGAACGTTCCTGAGACTTAAGTTCCCAAATTTTTCTTCGAGAGAAAGTTCCTTAGACTTTTGTTCCCGTTTTGTTATTCCTCAGAACGTTCCGGCGACTTTTGCTTCGATTTTGTGCTCTTAGAAATGTTTCCGAGCACTGTTGCCAACTTAGTGCTTTTCTTAATTTAAAACGCGCAAATTTTTGAGTTTGGTGCTTGGGGCGTTTTTTGGTGCTTTTTTTTGTTTGAAGACACCAAAACTGTAAATCTGAAACAAAAATAGAAGTTAAATTTAGAGCAATTGGAAGTTTCGTAAGGATCTTCACAAAAATGGAAACAAAATCATGGTACAATGACAATCATAAGCGGCGAGCAAGAAACATTAATTTTTAACCGACTGCCAGTTCGTCGGAATATATATATATTTTTTATGTATGTTGCCGCATAACTTTGGACCACGTCAACCGATTTCGATAACTCATTAATTTTTAACGGANTGAAACAAAAATAGAAGTTAAATTTAGAGCAATTGGAAGTTTCGTAAGGATCTTCACAAAAATGGAAACAAAATCATGGTACAATGACAATCATAAGCGGCGAGCAAGAAACATTAATTTTTAACCGACTGCCAGTTCGTCGGAATATATATATATTTTTTATGTATGTTGCCGCATAACTTTGGACCACGTCAACCGATTTCGATAACTCATTAATTTTTAACGGACTTCCAAAAAAGGAGGAGGTTATGAGATCGTCGGAATATATATATATATATTTTTTATATGAGAAGGTTTTGTTCCCATTTCGGTTTGGGCTTTTAAGCGTTCTTGAGAACAAAACGACATTTAATACCTTTTGTCGCTTGTTTAATCGAGTTTTAGCTCCAAGTCTTGAAATCGAACTTTGTGGTGCTAAAATTCGGATAGAATTGAATTTGGTCTTTATTTGCAAAAATTCAACTCCGCAACCTTCTTCTTTCTGAGTGTGGCACCACATTTGCTTTAGAGATGCAAGTCAAAAAATACATCGATGTTTTTTCGATCTGAATCATCTATATAATGCATCGTATATAAAATTCGATATTTCGATGTATCGAATGAATTTAAAATATGCAAGAAAATAGAGCAATCGGAACTTCAACAAATGTTTAAGTATTAATATACATAAAAATTCAGAATAAATGAATAAATAAGATTTCAGATGCTTTATAATCTAAAAACTTTATCTAATTCTTGGTTTTCATTATGTCAAAATTACTGACATCAAAAACTGCCACAACTAACTACATCATAAAACCTGACCAAATGTAGATTAATAATAACAGAAAGCTTATATTTTTTCATAGCAAAAATCTTTTTAATATGAAATGGGGCAATTTAATTACAGACCAGGACACCAGGACAATTTGTCAAAACCAGGACGTCTAGCAGCCCTATTGTACAAGGATCCTCCTTCTGGACATCTGCATACACACCGTTATGGCATCTTCGCAGAAGGGGTATACATTATTAGTAACCTAGATTTATTTACTATATTAATACTTTTTGCGTTATTTATCACTTTCAAACGGCTCCAACCCAAAAAATAATCCAAAACTTTTAGACGCACGCACAAATTTAATTATCCATTTTGGTTTTTCAGCTCATTAATGATGCACACAGGGTAGCATTTACCGTCTTTGAAAATATTCATCAAGCGTTCCAAAATTTGCTTATTATTAGTGAAATAGTTCGTTATTAAATATTTATTCTTATTTATTAAAAAAAAAAATCAGATCAATATTAATATAGAAATGAAGTAAATAAAAATCTAGGAATTCATTTCTTGAATATTTTGTCATAGAGCAATTATTAAATACAGACATAATTGCGTCGGGCGTTGGTCCTGACGTATGCAGAATTAATCCGTTGGAGAGAGATAAATATACAAGCTCAACGCGCTAATTTAGGTATACTTAAATATGTTACTCGTGTGGCATATGTATACTCCAACTGCGAAAATCATGAAAATTATAATTTTTTAAGATGCATATTTTAGCTAAATGTTATATCGTCGCATGTTACTTTCGGCAGGTTTCGGAAAATCACGATTGAAGTTTTGAATGCAATTTCTCAGAAAGACGACTACAGATTTTCTCCAAAGTGTCGGAGAATGCTATGTGCTAGTTCACGAAATTCTTAAATTATCTTACTTTTTTAGTTTATTGTCAACCATTTATGAGTTTAATAAAATTTTGTCGTATGCGACATTTGTCAAAAATTTGCAGTCAGTTTTAATGATATACGCCAAAATGTGATAAAAGTTTTTATAAATTAACGATACTTTTTACTAATCAGCCTAATCGTGAGTTTTGTCCGAAATATTTTCATCCACCCGTAGTGAATACACGGAAACGAAAAGTGGAAAAGAGACCCGGTTAAAGAAAATGAAACTCATGATAAGGCTGAAAATGTCGGAAACTAAAGAAGATATTTAAAAACAGATGGCGCTATTTGGAAGATCTTGATTAGTTTAGTACGACAGCATTACTAACTGACCCCCTTATTCTAGAACCCGAATTTTCGTAATTCGTAATTCGTAGCTACGCTACGAAAAACGAAAAATCAACGTGCTGCAACCCTTGCGGAAACATGTGCAGCATTGCCAGCTATCAGTTGTTTTTCGAAGATAGCTGAATGAAGGAAAACAAAGTGGAAAGGAATTAAAAATCACTCATCATGTGCTTGTTTATTGTAAAATTGGTTAATTTTACATATTTTGAGGAAAATTATGGATTCTGATGTATTTGCAATTATAGCAGCAGAGTAAGCGGGCGCTATGGCAATGGTTTCACAAAGGTATGCGGAGCTGTCGGGCATAGTAACCATGGGCGCATCTATGTCAGCTTCTGGTTGAATTGTTGAACCACAAGCCAGAACTCCTCCTATGCCTGAAGCTCTGGTTCTCAATCCAGTTAATGCAATAACAGCTTCTTCCAAGCCATTGAAAACATGCACTTTGTTAGGTCCACCACCTGTTGCGCTTGCTTCTGCCTTCGGCCGCGCTTAGGGATTATAACCCTTACTAAGTAGAATTCTCCTTTCTGTGTTGCGGGGAAGAGGGGCTTCCGCATGTCAAAGGTATACAACATTTCTTGTGCATATCACTCCGGCTACGCCGTCCACAGTATTTTTGCGCAGAACCCACGTCGAAATTTGCAAAAAAGTGCATAGTGCAAACCGAGTTTATTAATAAGCTAGTGGAAGGAAATTTGAAACATTTATCTTAAATAAAATGTGAATCCTTTGATTACACGTGTATGTTAAAGTTTTTGGATTGGGGTTATGCGTTTGGACACAACAACCGAAAATCGTTGTACATTAACTAAACCGGACCCAAGTTTCTCGATAAGGGGCAACCAATACTCTTTTTTGCTCGTTTATATAAAGCAGTGGATAAAAATATACGTATATGCGAAAGGCAAATTTATCTGTTTAAATGAACACCACCAATATTTCTTGCAAACACACATCGATTTACATCTTTTATTTCGCCTCCGACACAGAATTGCTTTCGTACAAAATTACGCAAAAAAGCTTACTCGTTCGTTTTTAGGAATGCCATTGTTACGAATTTCGAAAGTTCGAAAATACGATTCGGATTGCAGCATACTATTTCTACGCTTCGTAGCAAAATCCCAATACGAAAGAGTTGCAGAATAGGGGTGTTAATTTGTACCAAATTACCGAAAACATTTTAGTCAATTACTCGGAAACTAAAGGAGATATCCAAAAACTGTCAACAAAAAATCTAAATATCTTATTTTAAAATATATAACTCAATCCATAACTAAAAATTGTCAAAATGACGCTTACGGCAATTTTCCATCCAAGCGACGATATTTGAATGTTACTCGCATAATTTCGAGCCTGTATGTAAATTTTCGGGAAAAAAGTTAAGAAGTATATTCATATGCTGAAAAGATATTTGCGCAAATTCACACTTTATTTAAAGTATATCTATCAGCCCTATCTCCAGTTTCATGTGAATAAATCGCTCCCATAATTTAATTTGTGCATTTAATATATTTCACAATTAACTTAAATACTAAATTACAAATATTTGTGCAACCACTTTGACACGGTAAAATAAAAAAAATGGGTATTAATAAAATAAATATTCTTAATACATTTATATTTCAGTTAAACCTGAGATGTTCAAGCGCACTGCAATATTTTTCCATCCATGTCTCCAGTGCTAAAATAATTTTGACCGCATTAAATTGAGGCACAACACCCTAATTGCCGAAAAAGCGTTGCATGTAGTCCTTTATGGGGACCAATTTTGGTCAGGTTGTTTACTGGATATACTGAGGTTGCCATTTTTAGGTTTACTTTCTTTTTCGATTGCCATCTTATTGTCATTTTATAAACACGACGTTGGCATTTTTAGCTGTATTCTATTTTTTTGATGGTCTTTTTATAATCTGGCAATTTTGATAAAAGAAGTTTTCACCGTCATATAAACAGTGAGTTAGGTATTTGCAAATTACGTACGCACACTCGGAGGCCCAAACATCGACTCGGGCCACTATCTTGTTGCAGCCATGATACGCACCCGCCTCTATGCAGCAAAAAAAGTGCGCCCAAATATGCAAGGAAAGCTTAACGTCGAAAAGCTGCAATCACAACATACAGCCAGCGCTTTCGCTACTCGACTCTCACACCTGCTCTCAGAGAGCACTCTTCAACAAACCGACATATACGAGCAATGGAACCACATTTCCCGCTCATTAAGTACCGCCGCCGACGAAGTAGTCGCATTTCAGTGAGGCCGAAAGAACAACTGGTACGATGAGGAGTGTCAGGAAGACGCAGAGAAAAAAGATGCAGCCTACAGGGCCACGCTGCGATCGGACGCAACGCGCGCTATGTGGGACCGCTATAGGGATCTTAAGAGGGAAGCGAGACGTATTTGCCGCAATAAGAAGAGAGAGGCCGAAATACGTGAGTGCGAAGAGCTTGAAATGCTGGCCGACAGGAAGAATGCCCGAAAATTTTACCAGAGTTAGGTGACTTACGGAAAGTTTCAAGACCGGGGCGTACTCCTGTAAGAACAATAATGGCGACCTAGTAACTGATGTCCAGAGCGTACTTAAATTATGGAGGGAACACTCATTCTACCACGGGATGGACCAAAGGGTGATGGGTTTAATCACCAATAAACACAAAAGCAAATTTTCATAAACATACCTATAGGTTTTACATACAAGGCATCGAGTTAGATTGTTTCGCTTTTCTTTCACGCTATTTTTAAAATCGCATGCGATAATAATTTGGGCGATTAGGATATAAGTTGTTAGGGTAAAATAGTTAGTAATTTAAAGTTTTAAGATACAAATTCTATTCATCTTGTATACCGGTACAGAAATGTTTAATTGATTTACACATTTTTGTATTAAGATGAATAAATATTCATGAATATGCTTACGTACATATATCTAAGAGATAAATCATGAAAAGATAAGCGAAAAAAAACCTATTCCTTTTGTTGGTAATGTGGGTCGTTTAAGGTTGTGTTGGGGGATTTTGGAAAAAAATTAAGTGCTACCCGAATCATTGGAAGGGAGGGCGAAGACAAGCACCCGCAATCTAATTCCATCTATAGA